>NW_009633624.1:17355-63592 GCF_000690535.1 Cariama cristata
ACAGTCTTTAGATTAGTGTGTGCAACTGTGTCTCCCTCCAGTGTCCGATTCCAGCCATTATTACAGCTTGCACTATTTTTAGCCACTTATTTTTCTGTTGACTGGGTGTTTGCTTACATCTGGCCAGGGCAGAAGTCATGAAAAATGGATTTTATGAGAAGCAACTTCTACATTCCACTGTCAGCCAGATGCTGGTAATACAGGCACAATACTATGAACATGATATACATTCCTATTTCTGTTGTCATTGGCAATGTGTATGTTGAATGGAATTTATCTTGGAGAAGCCTTGATGATGCTGGGACAGATGGCAATGGCTACTTTATTGACTGCTTTGAATGAGAGGTGCAGAACAAATCAAGAGTAGTATGACCTTACCCCCACACAAAATTAATGAAAAAATTGACAGAAACTCTCCTGATCATTGGTATAAAAGCTGTTGTCTGCCTGTGCTTATACATCTGTGTTTGCTTGGTCTCCTGTGTGTCAATATGTTGAGCTCTTCCCCACAGAGAGTAATAAAGTCTCTGTTCTGCATCCAGTCTTAAAGGCAAGTTACAATAGACAAGGATAAATTTATCCTGAGATTACAGTTACCTTACTCAGCTTTCACAATAACCTTACCCAAAAGGGAAGATCAGAGACAGGAAGATAATTGGTGAGATCATCAAGAAATGACTTCATAAGCCCAGGCCTTTCATTTGGAGGAAGTTGGCAACCTGCCCTCCTAGAAGAAGGTGTTATTCCACTAGTAACTACAGATCAAAGTCAACAGGGGTAATTATTTGAGGAGTTAAGTAGGTAATAAGTTTGGGAAACAAAAAAGAAAACCAAAAAAAACCCCCTCAGTCCTTGGAGCCTGAAGAAAATTTAGCTGGAATGCGTGCCATCTGTAGTTTTGTTCTAAAATTAAATTTAATTTCATAAATGTAATTTCATAAGCTATTCATCAGATGTCTTCTTGAGGGACCCTGTGCCAAGCTCATGTGACACAACTCTCTTCCCAAGCCTCAGAAGGGGAATAAGTCTTAGATGTTGTTCCCTGTGTTTTACCTATCCCATGGAAATGGAGCCCAGTTCCATCCTCATTCATGGGCACTCTGCCTGCAAATCCCAAAACAACAAGATTAAAATTTTTTTGTTAATGATTCTAGTCTCCAGTGCCACCCATCTGACACCGTTTTGTAGTGCTTACACTCACCTAGGCCATGAAGAGAAAATGAGGTCATATAAAGGAAGCCTGTTTCTCTGCAATTTTGAGAAATCACATCTTGCTCATCCCATAAACCTGACAATGTAGCTGTGTTTGGGATGCAGGTGAGTGCTTGACGAGCCGGTGAGCTCCCCTTCTGATATGTCCTCCGCACGCTAACTGCTTCTTCCTTTAATGCCACCCTGTTACATCTTCCCCTGCGTCAGACATTTATGTTAATCAACAGGTGTCATAAGGCAGCAATGCCTACCCACTGTAGAGGCCGCTGCTCTCATAGTCCACTTCACACTGGTCTTGAAACATCGGAAGTGTCAAGTCACTAAAAAAGCAAATGCGTCTTTCCACCAAAAATTAAAAATCACTAGTTAGGGGGTCTAATTCTGGACTCAGTTGGTTTCAGAAGAAATGTCGTCCATTGACTCTTAGTTTTTTACTGATTTTCCATTTGTTTATTTAATTGTTGCTTCAAGTGTCATGTGGATGTATAAGAGAAATGTTGTTCCTTTATCTATCCAGAATATAAATGCTTTTTGGAGCAATTGCTTTTTAAATTTGTGATTTCACATGGAGATTTGTAAAGAGCCTTGTACTGCATAGTTGCATCTCTGAGCAGAAACGTATCACCTGCTACTTGGATTTTTTTGGTGTTACAATGCAAGCTTGTTGTCTAGACTATATCACATGAGGGCACTGCATAGCATCATTTACAACGATGCAGGAAGCTAAAAAGATAAGCTCAATCAACTTCCAAAGCTAGCAGAGCTTTAATAGGCCAGCCTTTCATTAAATGAATTCCTAAATGTTGACCAAATTCTTTCAGCTGTAGGCAGCTAATAGTTCAGGATGCATGTGATGCACTTGTCATTACACAGACGTTGATAAAAATCCTTGAAGTTGCTTTTTTTCCCAGAAAGTTCACATGAGTAGAGAGGAGGAAAAAAAAGAGACTTATTTTCAGTTGTTTCTTTCATGTCACAAGAAGGAGGGTCATGTGTTTTGGTTTAACTGATACATTCCAATAAAATGTTTTTCAAAGGGACAGGACAAATAATAGGCATTTTACATATGGTGGCTGGTGCACATCAGATGGAGCTAATTTTCTCATACACAATATATTTGTTATTTTGCAAGCTGGTCCTTTAAAGTCTCTTTTTATTTAGTTTTACCTAATAAACTAATATAATGGCCCAGTGAAACCTTTATGGCTGGTAAAACTTTGATGAATTATTTTGAGTCACCATTTTTATTAGGATATCAAGAAATACACGCCATTCTCCCACACAATTCTTATTCACCTGGGGGGGAGGGAGAAGATATCTGAAAAACAAGTCCTCCAATCTAGGCCACATTATATTTTTGTAAATCTAGATATCCAGATAACAGCTAGAAGAGATTAGTATCTCACTTAGTTTATGCATGACATTTAAACTTGCTTACATAGTTACTTGCAAATAATTCTCTATAATGCATATACTTTTGTTCCTGACTTAAAAATATGATGCCACATTAAACCAGTGTACTTTAGACTTGACATTTGCATAGGCTGATAAAGTTGTCTTTCCTCTACAGAGTCTTAAAATGAGGTCCTCCTTGCTGTCTAGAGATTTTCATTAGTGTCCTGATGCTTTGTCTCTCAAGTTAGTGCATTTATCACCGTCTTTGTATTCTGAAAGGTGATATGACATCTTTGCCCCTCAACAGTGTGACAAAATGACAAACGAAGCATCCAGCTGGCCTTTGTATATCAGGGGATTGGGGAGGAGATGGGAAGAAGGATGCAAAAAAAACAAAACCAAACCAACAGCAACAAAAAAAGTTCAGCATTCTGCTGCTTATGTATCAGCCAGAGCAGAGAAACTTAATAGTCCAGCAATGGGTGGAAGGAGCTTCTCAGCATCACAGGAAACAGTATGCAATTAGTCAGGGTCAGGATGCCCAAGATCAGATTTGCTTAAGGCTAAAGAGAGACAGAGCAAGGCTATGGTAGTGTCACAATCTGCAGCCCGGTTGTCTCCCTGCGGCAGGATGCCTTTTGCTTCAGTTTCTAATTAAACAACCCGGCAACCAAGCGTGTCCACTCCTGGCTTACTTGTGTATAACTTGTTTTGCATTCAAAGACCTGGAGTGCTTGGGAGGTTATTTACTAAAGCAGAGGATTAAACTACAAATACAATTATTAGGAGTGCTGGATACAACAAATAGTTGTCATTACAATGAGAAATCCTGAGCTGATCTCCTAAAAAGAAAAAAATCTATCTTCTTAGTTTCACTGTCTTAGAATTATTATAAGTTCCTCAGAGGCATGTTAATGCAGCCCAGACTTTCTTTTCCGCTGTAATATAAGCACAAGTGTCTCTTACTGTGGTCGGTAACAGGAGCCTGGGGAGTGAGGGTGACAGCAGGGCAAGCACAGAGTGACGCTGCTTCTGGCATAGCCTTCCAGGCCTGAAAACCTGCCCTTCCTGAGCTGGATGTTGTATTTCTGTCTTTGTGTTTAAGGCGTCCCAATGGACCTTTCCTTCATGAGTATGTCTAAGGATGTTTTGAACTCATTTATGCTTCTGACATCCCAAGTATCCCATTGATAAAACTGTGCCTCTTGAGAACAAGCTCGCTCTTTCATTTGTTCTAAACCTGCTCCCTGTTGTTTTCAGTTGTGGTCCCTACTTTTTAGGTTATGGAAAATAACATGCACACACATATTATACATATAATTTAACATAAAAGGAAAATAATCTATATTCATTTCCTTCATGACTTTCAGGATTTTATGAACTTTGATCATAGTCCAGCATTTTAAGGTCTCTTTCACAGGGAAAGTGTCCCAGATTATTTAGTATCTCCACATAAAGAAGTAATTTCATACTTCTGATCGTCTCCACTGCTCTGCTCCCTACCATTCCAACTCTCCAACTCTCCTACATCCCTTCTGAGATGTCGGGTATCTAGAAGCAGATGCAGTATTGGACACAGCACAGTTATACACAATGACATACGGTTTTCCCATATGCATTATTTTGGACTTATCACCATGGTATTCCATCTGCCATATTTCTACCCAGTCACTCAATACTATGACATCCTTCTGCAGCTGTTCACAGTCAGTTTGATGACTACAAATCATTTTGTATCAGCACCAAACTTAGTCACCTCATTGTTGACCCTGTCTTCCAAATCATTCATGACTAGGTTGAACAACAGATGTTCCAGAATACATTCAGTGGGATCCTGATGTGTCCCACTCCTGCTTCTCCCACGTAATGTGTTCATACTACTGAAATCCAATGTGTTTTCTCTATGGATAGAACAAAATTAAATACTTCACTATAGAATATGTGAACTGGTCATCATTGTCATAATGGCCTAATTTGCAAGTTGCTAGCCTTTGAACTAGTGTGCTGAATATTTGATATTTGTTCATCCTGTGTTGTGTCTAAGGTCATCCCTTTCCACAGTCCACATCTTTTGACTAGTGGTGACAGTCCTCCTCATAGTATATTTGATGACTACTATCCATCTGGTTCTTCCAGAGCAACTCTCCTCAATTCCAAGAGGGATTGGGTTGAACAGTGCCACTCAGTATATTTTCCTAATCTGTTAATATCAGGAAATATTCCTGGTGGCCAGTTTCTTCCATGTCAAGTCACAATGTGCACCTACCGTATGTTCATTGTCTGCTATTTTATTCTAACAGAAAAATTCAGAATCAGAAGACTTCGGGCTTCAGACTAAAGCAAGACAACTTCCACCTACCTGTGGCACTATGCAAAACTCAATGAAGATTAGTTGATTTGGGGCAGAAAGTGATGGAGGTGTTGGGAAGGAACTCATCAAAAGTCCTTCCCATTTGATATTAAAGGAAATAACAGCATTCTGGAGTATCCTATGACTCCAGAAAAAAAAATATTACCTCATATGGATATTTCCTGGAGACGAGTTTGTGGCATAGATGGTCGAGGGTACTGCCCTTCCGTCAGACCTATGGATCTCAGAATAGGTGGAAATGCAAACCTGCATTTCTTGAGCACAAGCAGAGGAGACAAAATCTTTTTAGGTCATAGCCATTACTGTGTGTCAGCCTTAGGGCTGGTTTGTGCTTCTGTTCACTCCTGATATTTTGCACTGGTCTTTAGTATGTATTTGGTTATCTGGTAATATTTCCCTCTGTACAAGAACAGTGATCGTCTTTCTAATGGGGATCATCATAATTTGAAGCATATTTGTATTTATGCTAAAAGACCACAGTCTCAAAGTATAATCCAAAAGATGGTTATGTGATAGATTATCCCTGACAGGATTTGGGAAAATGTCACATATCAGACATACAGGCCAATAGTATGTAACGGGACTGCTGCCTGTGGCAGCTTAATGCTAGCAGATTTCTAATCACATGTATTTCAGGATGATAAGAGGTCTGTACAAATTCTTTTATAGCTTTCGAGGGCTCCTCCAGACCAGAATGAAAGGCACAGTTGGTTGTATTCCATATTTGAGGAACTTCTTGTACCAGCAATCCTAAAATTTGCTGTGTTGGCCCCTTTATTCTTCAGAGATTATCAGGCAGACATAACAGAACTGTTTCCAATGTGAGGTTTTCACAGACCTAACAAATTATGTGCCACTGTATCTTTGCCCTTTTTTTCCCCTTCCTATTAACACACTGTTTTGTGACCACACTTTTGCAACCAGCACATTTGTGCTCCTCGTGTTTATTCTTCTTGCCTTTATAACCTAGTGGCAGAAAATATGGTTCTTGAGATCTGTTGGAGTTTTGATTGCCTTTCATCCAAGGTATTGCTAGGAAAAACAAATACATGAGAAAAACTTCCCCACTTAAAACTGATGCTTCATGCTGCCGTTTCTTCTCAGTTTCTTGGTTTTTGTCTCTTGCTGTCAAACACATACCACACACCAGAAGGAAGAGGATGAAAGAGGAGAAATCCCATTCTACATGGAAGATCTGCACATTGGACTCCGCTTCTAAAGAGAACAGTGCAACTCAATAGCTCCTTGCTCTGACAACATTACAAATGTTTCCAAAATCTTACCAGGAGAGTGCTAACTTGCTAACTTAGCTTTCCTTTGTCTTTTTTTTTTTTTTTTTTATTTTGTTTTGTTTTGTTTTATATGCAGCTTTCCAGACAAGCTCAAGGATTGCAGAATTGTTTGTAAGCTCTTAGGGCTTGGACTGTGAGCAACCTCTTTGGCTAAACTTGCTAGTGAGCTGAACGGCTTAACTCAGCTCTCAAAGAAAGAGATACAAGCCCTTGTAGGAGCCCATAACATGTTTATTTATTGGAAAACCTTTAGCCTGGATTCCTTCCATTTTGTGGCTTTCTGATGTGCTGTAGATGGGCTTGGTCCTGTCCTTGTGGAAAACAGAAGCCAAATTCTTCTGCTGTGCTTGCTGGCATGTGTTTCTTGCATTAGTGAAAGCAATATCTACAATTTTCTTAGTCTGAGGATTAGAACACAGAATCTACCAGTTCAAGCTACTGGTTGACCATGGTCATTATCACATTTCTGGCACTAACTGCTAACAGATGCTTCAGAAACAGAAAAGGCAAACAACACAATGCATCTGGCCAAATGGGAAGTTGCACCCAATAGGAAGGAAAAATATTTTCTGACATTTGTTTTGATCAATATGTGCCTTGAAACAAACAATGCAATTGTCTTGTGTTTAAGAATAGTAACATCTATGTCTTTCGCAGAGCAGCTTAATATATTTTCCTGGAAGATAAAAATCATCAGATAATCTGAAAGAGAAACAATTCAGAAATGGAGCGTGAGATATGGTGAGCTCTTTAAAATTCACTTCAATGACTGATAAGAATTCAGTGAGGAAAAAAAAGATGTTGATTTTATTTTTTTTAAATGGGGAAAAATTTAAAGACATTTTTCATTTTGCCACTGTAGTTTGTGATCACGGGTTGAGTTTCATCATGTGTTGCCGTGTGATGTTTCACGAACATAGCTGTAAGTACCATCAAGCATGTGATTACTTCTATTGACCTCCATGTCATAGTGCATGAATGGCTGCTCTGTTTGCAATGAGTCTTCAGATCAGGCTTGGATGCATTACCTAATTGACTGTCTGTTTGTGCCCTTCTCTTTGGGCCCGCTGTACTTGTACTCTCTCTCCCTGCGAGCCCGTACTCCTTCTTCAGATCTTTGTTTAGGAGGGAATGAATACGAAGCTGCTCTTTGTCTCATTAACCAAACTGTCTGGGTTTCTTGGCTGGCTTCTTTTTATATGGCAGTTTTGTTTAGACCATATGCATTCAGGGACTACAAATACACTAGGTCCTCTGTGGGGCAAATAGGCAACATTTTTGGCTGCAGTTTAATTGGTGAGTCCAAGGAACTGGGACTGGCGTTTTGCTTTATTGAACTGAGTTTGAAAATATGTGACCTTTGTTCTAGTCACAGAATAGTTTTCACATGCTCAAAAGTACAGGCTTCAGTATCTTCATCACTCATGTATCTCAGTCTCAGTAGGGCAGGACCACTTGGAAGGGTATAGGATATAATTAATCCTACATGTTCAGTCCTCTTTTGCTGAATCTGCTTCCTTGGTATTTTTCGTAGGGTGTTACTGTCTGTCTACCTGCTACAGTTTGTCCACTTTGTCTTTTACACGGGCCTGTAAAGAGCAAGCATGTGGTAACAACTTTCAGTCCTGTTATAGACCTGGGTTTAATTGAAGGGAATGACCTGGGGCAGAGAGATTCTTCAGCTTTTCGTTGTGCATAAAGGCATGATCTCAGTGGCCAAACATGTCTTTGGGGCAGAAAAATAATAGAGAATGTGAAAGCATTTTTAGATGGAAGAGGGTCTTCATGTTCCCTTCATTGATAAAATTAAATGCGCTTTTACTCATGTTTTTATGCATAAATAAAAGTTTCTATAGAGGATAATGTACTTCATTTGATCAATTGATCAATATATCCTAAAATATTGGACTTGCTTATGTTGTTCTAAACAGAAATTATATATTAACCATATAAACCTGATGTTACTCATATTCTTAGGCATTACAGCTACAATAGTACTGCTACCTATATGTAGCACACTGCCAGGATACATATTTTGCAATATCAAAGGCAGTAGCCTGGTAGAACTGAGGTAACAGAGTTGGCTCTGTTGTAAAGAGGAGGCTTCAGCAGATCTTTGGGGAGCTTTGCAGTGTGTAGGAATCCTTATCTACACAACGAGTGTAGGTACCTGCTGTGCCAACATCCCTTCTTTTGTTTGTTTTCTTTTGCCTCAAGAACTTAAAAATAAGGGAACTCTTCCAGGATACTGGAAATTTGAAATGGGTTGCTTTCTCCCCTTATCCTTTTCACATTGCCTGACTGGGAAGTTATATGTACGTCCTCTTGGGGGGAATATTGCATCTTCTTTGCCACTGTAGTATTGTAAGCATTATACTAAAAATGAAAACAATTAGAGAACAAGGCTTACTCATGCTAAACTCCTGGTTCGAATGAAGTCAGTGACAAAACTTTCACCAAAACTGAATGCCTCAGGATTTTCTTCTGAGTTTTTACTCAAGCAGAATTGACATTGAAACTCAAGATTTGCCAGAGGACAGACTTAGCATGATTCAGAGGTTGTTCCTGGACTAGGAAGGTTGCTACCCCAAGTGTGTAGTTTTCTGCAGCTCCCCTGTGACTATTTTGCACATATGGATGAAATATAACTCTTAGAATACACATGTCTCTGCATTTCTTACTTACCTATGAACCCTGTGGGTCAAGCGTTAAGTGCCATACAAACTATAGCTATAAATAGAACAGAAAGTGTCCTTAAGAGAAATGTTCTTTTCCCTCCGTTATTCCCAGCTGAGTGATTCTAGGATTTGTGGTTTCTTTTTGTTGGCTTTTTTTTCCCCCCAGAATAGCTGATAGTTTTCTTGATTGGAGTGGAAGGGAACATCTATTTCGCTCCCTCAGCCTTGTTCTGTGCTGATTTCCACTCAGTGTGCTCACACTGATTTCACTGAAAAGGTATGGACAGTTCAACACTCAGCCTCCATTTAGAGAGAGACTTCTCTGTGGATTGACCCCAACGTAACATGATGTTGGTAGGACAGAGAGTTCGGATCATAAGCACACATCTGTTTTCCTGTGATATCCCCTGCCCCCACCCCTCAGCTTTCTCTGTTCATAAAAGCATGGTTTATGAATTTGCCTGCTAAAAATATGGTCTGCTTTTCCAATGCACTGGTTTTACTTTCTGATTCATATAGAAAATATGTTGTGACAGTGCAATATGTACTCAGGGTTATTCTTACTGGTAGTAAAAAGCAGATTATCTCTGAAAATATATGGAGTCCTGCACATATGCACATCTCCTGCTAAGGCAAGTGGAAACAAATGCAAGCAGCACTTCAGGAAAAGAGTAGTTACAAGTTGTTTCTAAACCATGCCCAGCAAGAAAGAATACTGTTAAGCCAAAGCAGAGAAAAGTTGGAAGGAAAGGCAAGATAAAAAACATCTTAGCACAATGTATGTTGTCTCATATGCAGTATCCTGTCTTAGTTCCAATTCCATCGAACACTGAAAGATTCAAGAACATGCGGCATGGAAGAGCCTATGTCACAGCCAATAACAAAATGATGAATGAGGAAAATGGGAAAAGATTCAAAGTGTCAAGCTTAGATCAGGGAATACGTGTGTAAGTTAAAACTCCAGCCTAGAAAACAGAAGAAGTTAGGCAAACTATCACAGATTAATTTTTTTTTTTTTCCTGCCATACAACATATCCCTTGTTTCACCAAATGCCGAGTTGGGGGAAGATGCCTCGTTTGGAATGGCATTGGACAGACCCCCCACAGCTCTTTCCAGTATTTTTTTCCTGGGATTAATGTTATTTGGGGTCCTTTCTGGTTTATAGATACAAGATGAGATGACAAATCATTTCGGGGAAGTGGAGAAGGGCAGTCAGTTACATGAAAAATTTAGTTGAGAATCATAAGACAGAAGATAAAAATGGTGGTGCTAAGAGTCCAGGGGATCCCACACAGAAAAACCCAGGAATTTGGTGAGAGATCTCTTTCCTTCCAGCAAAAGTATTAAAGATCCCTTTTAAGAAGCACTCTGTAGAAGGAAGATGATGATCCTGCAGCTGGGATGCTACCAAATCAACATAAACAAACGTGTGTGCTGTACAAGAGAGGTACCACATGAAGTAAGAGTCTGAGAGTCTCTCCTGATGCTTTTAACACTTTTAGAAATTGTAGATCAGTGTGAAGACAGCAATGTTTATATTTCCTTTGTTATTGTTACTGCTTTAAGTGAGAACAAGCAAGTCTGAGTGTACCCACAGTTATTTGCAAGACTGAGCCAGAGTTTATCTAATGGCTGCAGAAGAGGTCATTTCCATCACTGCAACAGATGGTAGTTAGGGTACCAGTACCTGTACCTGATATTCCTACAAATTTTTCAGGTGATTCTATCAGGACTACTACATGCCAGACATAAAGTCCATAGAAGCAAATTGCTGTATTCTTTTCAATGGGCTCTGAGTCAAGATAGGTCCTTTTGTGTCTGAACACCCTCTGTAAGAGCACACAAGATGCCAGGAAAGGCATGACGAGTGACAGGGCTGTAACTTCCATGCCTCTGGAGGTTTTGTAATAAAACTTGAGGGAACCCTTGCTAAACCCTTGACAGTGGCCCCAAGGCAAGCTGCCCTACTGAGCCTTGATTTGAAACAGCGCCAGTGGTACTCTGCTATCCACTGGGACATGGGAACACATCCATTAAAGTGTGTGTGGTGCTCTGCTTCTGAGACATGGGGAACAACAGAGAAGTTAATAAATAAACACAATTAAAAAACAAATCAGGTCTCTCATGAATGCATTGTCTTCTCTCTTTGCTCAAATTTTACATTCCAAAATCATATTGGAAAATGGGAGGCAAATGCACAATAAATTCTGTGAGCTGCTTTTTGGGCCATGCTGTTTCCATTTCTATGACTATTTGAAAAGTGTATGAATGCAAAGCACTTTTAAACACTGTAAAAATCAATACAGAAGAAACAATAGAAGCACATTTATTCTTGTTTTATTCAATGTCTGTATTTCTGAGTTTTGCCTGACCAGATGTTGCAGAGTTTCAAATCTGTTCAACCATAGCTGTTAACAAAACTGTCCTTCTTTCACCAAAAGTAAAAAATACACATATTTATTTCAGAAAATGTCTTTGGGTTTTTTTTTAATAAATGAAATAAAGATGCAATTTATCCATTACTAGTGCTAATACTCACTGTGATCTCCGAGAGTAACTATCACAAGGCTTTGCGCATGTGTTGTTTGCACAGTATTTGGACAATTATTTACAATTCTGAATGCTCAGTTTTAACTCAGATACTGCTCCTGCAATTTCAGCGGTTTTTTTTTTTTTTTTTTTGAAAGAACACATGTTCAAGATAAGTAACAATTTTTCAGATAGAGGCTGGAAAAGCTTAAGTCTTTCCTCTCTGTGTGGTAGTTTCCCTTCTCTTTCTTTTCCCGGACAGAACTGACAAGCAGGCATTGTCCCTACAGTGAGCTCTGCAGTATTACTTTGACCCTAACCCATCAATCTGCCTCAATTGGATAATGATCTGTAATCACTTTCTTTCAGGGGAGTCTATAAATTTGCCAAGGCCCCATTCTTCTCTGAAGGCCTCCTTATGTTCACTCCCATTTGTGCAAATGCTCTCTCTTTTACAGCACTAAATAGCCATGCACATGGCCCTTTCTGTTCAGAGGCACCAGGCTGTTCACTGTTGATTTTCCATGGCCCTGCTCTCTAAAAGGAGGCAAAGCTCTACATGCCAGGACTCGGCAGGGTGCAGGAGGAAGCCACACCACTTCAAGAGCAGCCGCTTTTCTCATTAAGACTGACCCATCATTAGGCTGCTTTGTGCTGGTCTTTGTAATCGATGAGAGGACTGTGTAGTGCGAAAAAGCTAATAAAGATGAGCACGAGGTGGTAGAGAAGGGGGTGGGGGGAGCAAAGACACTAACCCCTGTTAACAGAGAAGCCTTCCTTCCCCAAAGCTTAGCCACATGAGTGAGGGGCAAATCTCAGGACAGCTGGCAGGGTGCAGATCCCTCTCAGTCATTTCTTTGATTATCTTGCACTTAATTCCCTGAGTATCCTTGTGATGTCCTCTTTATTGGACTTAAGAAACAGAACAAGCATGAAAGAAAGCTCATATCCTCCTTCCTCAGCTGACTTCATTCTTCTGATTAAAGAAGATCAAAGTTTGAAGAGCATCTAACTGAACTAGTGTACAGCAGAAGAGAAAGTCCACACGTGCGTGTGGAGCACTGGAGATTTTTTTTCTTATCCTTGTAAGAGCTTCTAAGGTGCTGAGAACATCATGGAAAAGGTTGGAAAAGGTGAAAGATACTAAACTTGCTAATGTGTCAGGGGAAGTACCAAGTGTATACGTACTCTGTGTCATGTTGAATATACTCTGCAAGCACTGTAGGTAATAGAGGGAACAAACAAGAAAATAAGTAAGCTACAACAGATGTGCAGTGTTGAGGGAGCATTGGTCATGGGAGGAGGGGTAAAGATGATATTCTCTCTGTCTGTACTGCAGAGACATCCACACGTCTCTAGAATTGCTGTGCATATGGACAGCACACCAGAAATACGCAGAGGAACCCATGGATATGACAATGTGCCTTAGTGAAATGAAAGGATCCTCTTGCTTGGGGGAGGAGGAATGGTGCCTGTAACATTGTGTACACTGGTGAGAAAACATATGTAGAGTGAGGTTGCAAAGGGGTAGTATCAGATGTTGTACAAATGTGGAAGAGCTCAGTAACGGACAATTTCTCCCTTCCAAACAGGTGGCCTGCAGAGCCTATATCAGTCTTCAGAGCAATGCCGCCCATGCCTTCACATGTAGTCTGGTTTGCTTTGTGTGCTTCCATGGACAGGAAACACAGTCAACACCTAATTTTCTCTCTACTGTGTCACTCCCTCTCCACTTCTCCCAAGGGCAAAGAAGCAGAGAGAGGGCAAAGAATGTTACTCATTCTTGTAGCCTGAGAACGAATTTGTGGCTGGCTTTTGTGTAAGAAGTGTAATGAGGAGATGACCACTTGCATTCTCCCTCATATCTGTTGCTCAAATGAGTCTTTGGTGAACTGTTCAAAAGTTTTTAATATTAAGTTTACCTTTTCTCTTCTCGGATATATGCAAAATTACATGGACAAGATCTTAAGCTTGTAAATTAATGTTTGCACATCAATAAGGCTAAGTACTGTCCATAGTCTTAAACTACCAGTGTTGTCCACAATAGTTCTGCCTCATCTTTCTTGTGACTATGGAAAGTCTCAGAAAGGCTCAAAATAGAAGCGCGTTGTTAAAGCTGCTTGTGGGCCTAATCAGCACATTGCTGATATCAGTGAATTCCACTGCTATTTTTTGTTTATAAGCATCATTCTTGTTTGGTGAGTTGAAGCCTCTCTCTTCCACTAAACATCTTCATCCCACCCATCATGGTCCTTTACTCCAGCTGAGTGCTACAAATATAGTCTCTGTGCCAACGCCAGAATTTTAGAATTGCTGTGAATAGACTCTGCCCAAGTGTGGAAATATCATGAGTAAAGAAATGTATGGGAATTGTGGTTTTTGTTTGCTGAGGCTTTTTTTTTTCTTTCATTCTTTGAAAGAAGCAAATTCTAAGAGAATTGCATAACAGAGGTACCCACTTCAAAACAAAAGCTGCTTGGTGCAGTATCTTCTGCTAGCATTCTGCATCAGCTGTGCCATTCAATGTGTTTCACATGGGATTTTGTGTTGCTGTCACAGAGAAACCGCACAGATTTACTTGATTTGAAACAGGGATGCCTGGCAAGTCATTATGGGCAATCTGGATGAATATGTGTTGGCGTTTGCCTTTTATTCATTCTACTCAAGATTCCAAATGATAACAATCTCAAAGGTAATTTGTTTCCATTGTGTTAAAAATTCCATTGGAAAGTTGCTTTTTATTGTAACTTGTTAAATGCTTAATTGATATCATGTAATAAAAAGAATCAAAACCCCCTCTGGTCCCTCTCAGGAGCTCAAGTGAGCTCCAGTGGAGCTAGCTCCATTGCCATTTCCAAGTTCTTCTGTAGTGATCTAGCAATTCATCAGTGTCAATGACACATGGGAACTCTCATGTTTGTAAAAGCCTGCAAGGGATCCATGTCCTACATTTCAACAAAAATCACAAAATCCATTTCAAGGTGGTCAAAGTTAGGGAAATACCAGGCAAATAATTGCTATCCCTTTTCTGAAGCAGACGGTAAAACATGGAGAAACACACCAGGAGAAACAAGGCCAGGTTTGATGAAGCTTTGAGCAACCTGGTCTAGTGGAAGGTGTCCCTGCCCATGGCAGTGGGGTTGGAACCAGATGATCTTTAAGGTCCCTTTCAACCAAACCATTCTATGATTGTATGATTCTAGGCAGAAGCAAGAGGTTAATGCTTCTTTGAATGGTGAATGCTTCTTTGAAGTACCTGGAAAATTGGAAATTAAGCATATTCTCAGGATGCCAGACACATTTGGCTACTGCAGGATGAGTGGTATGAGAACCTAAACAGGCAAATATGTTGATACATACATGTCACAGAAATCACAGCAGAGCAGTCATGGAGGTACTGATGAAGATCTTCTGTGATTCATTGCTTTATCCTCACTGGCCTACATCATGGTGGAGATTTTTCTCCACCCTCTCTCTATATGTTCCCACCTGATTGTTTATGTGCTTGTCAGGAGCTGCAACAAGGCCACGAGGATGAAAGCTTGAGTCTGCCTCATGCCTAACCATCAATGTGCAAGAACAGACACAATCTAGCCTGTAAAGAAAAGCATTATGAAGTATGAGATTCCTTGCTGCCACACATCGTGTTTTATGAGCAATTGCCTCCATCTCCCACTAGTCAAGATGGGGCAGCATGAGAACAAACACATATTCAGTGTAGTCAGTACTGTCGTTTAGAGCTACATAGACTTTGGAATACTGCAGTAGATGCTCTGATATTTATGTATGTCAAAGTTGTAGCCTCTAAGATGGTTCCTACAATTTTTCTTGCATCTTACTTCACAGGAGATAGTCTACATTGTCTCAGGCTGACCAGGCAATTTTGAGTAGAAAGTTCAGACTCACATTGTTACGTTGTTTTCTAACTTACTGGTAAAATTGATTCTCCAGAGGACGATAATTAAAGGTTGTGAAGTGCTTAGAGTTTAGAGAAGACTGAAGACAGCACTTGCACACATGAAGTTATTTTACTTATTGCCATGTCCTTAATATTTAGAAAGACATCAGAAAAAAACTTTGTTTTTTTACAACTTACTGATCAAAAATGCCATTTTGTAGCACAGCTATACATGTTGACTTCTTTCAGGACACAAAATATAGAATGTACCTGACATCCATTCATATTCAAAACAAGGACAGCAATGAGGAAATTCTTCGCTCTGATCCATCAGTGTGATCTGTGCACTGAGATTGTATCGGTTCTTTGACTGAAATTTTAGTTGGCAATTTGCTGATGATCTCACTGGAACACTGAATCTTTCTGATCTACCTATCACTTCCTTCATGTTGCAAAAGTAAAAACGCTGAAGATGTGCTAAGCACTTAAGATATATTTTAAATGCCCAGCAATTGATTAAGTTAAATAATTGCTACTGTGTTTTGACTAAATCAATGTTATAGAGCTAAAATAGCAGGCAATTGCTTGCATTATAAAAAACAATGTTCAGATTAACTTCATGAGGAACAGCTTGTGTGATCTTGGGTGTCCGCTGATGTTAATTCCAATCTTTCTGATTTTCTTAGTTCCTAATATTACATTGCAAGCCTGATTTCTGTTTGTAGCAGTTTGTGTTTCTATTTTTTGCCTGCTCTTGAAGTGGGTGCATGTGTAATGTACTCTTATTACTCAGAGACTTTTTAGGCATGCTGCTTGTTGTAGACAAATCTCTCCCTGAAGACATGTCAGGCCTCATATATATGTGTGAAGAAATGTATGTGCCTCTTCACACTACATAAATATCATCTGCTCATCATTTTTAAAAATATTTATTGTTATTTTAACACAGTCCTAATACTAATACAAATTCTCATGTTTATGCTAACACATCTATTAATAGCAAAATCTTAGAACTCATGAGTGGCAAATTTACTTGAACCTGGCATCAGCGGTTACAATGGGTCAAAGATATCCAAAGTCTAGGGATGCTGTCTTATACTCATGTCTCAGAATAAATTGCTGAAGGTGACTTTTTTTCCTCCTAAAGTTGTCTTCTTCTGGTCTAACAATCTCAGTTAATAAAATACTGTTTTCTGAAATCTACCTAATTCACACCAGGAGTTATATGATGCTGTTTTCTTTTTAATTGACTAATTATTATTATTGTAGACATTTTATTTACTCCAAAGTGGTTTGGGGATAATTGATTAGGTTGCTCCATGTCATGAAAGAACAGATGGCAGGCTAGCCTGTCAGCTCATCCACAGAGTATGAGAATGCTAAGAAAATTAAAAAGGAGGGGAAAAAAAAGAAAAAAAAAAAAAACAAGAAGAAAAGAAAAAAGAAGGTGAATAAGAGGGGGAGAGGAATGAGCTAAGCTGTGCTTGCAACACAAAAAACTTCTTGTAGTGGGTGGTCCTTTGGGAAGGTAATCGGAGATCTGCAACATGTCCACTACAATCAACAAAAGGGTATAATACTTCTCTGCAGGGAATTGGGTAGGGAAGAACTTGTTTAAATAAAATTGCAGGGTTGTCAGAATGTTAAACTAATTCTCTAATGTTCTGTGCATTGTCTGGGGAATTTTGGCTTTGCATCATTTACTGTACTGAAGTACTGAAAAAATATTTCAATAGAAGTGTTTTGGAATGTGTTAACATGTATTTTAGCTTTGGAAATCCTGACTGTGTTTAATGACAACTAAAAATGCTATTAGAAAAGCTGCACTTTCCTATGTTCTCCCCCTGCATCCCCTCCCAGATTTTACATTCCTCTTCACTTAGTAGAATTGTTTATCTGAATGCAAAGGGAGTTTAGTTTACTGTTATTCTAATTGGTTGGCACCTGCATTTTTGTGTGCATGTGTTGGTGTGTGTGTTAATTATTTATCAGTGATGAATTACCATGGATAAAGCTGTATGTGGGTTGCTCGCGTATCAAGGAATGTAAAGTGTTGGACTGATCTCCCTTTAGCATTTGTATTTACGTGTGTGAAAAAGGGGAAAACAATAAGAAAATGGCAACAAGAGAAACATGCATTGTCTATCCCAGAGCTCACCAAAAATATTAATCATTATACCTTCAGAATCCAAGGATCTCAAAAGGAGAGACCCAGAAAAAGTGATATCTATGCAAAGATTAATCTTTCTAGACCTGATTCTCCCTATACCTTTGCAAAGTAGCATTAAGGATCAGCAAATCAAAAAGGCAAGACTTCAGCAACATCCTCCTTGTGAGGTGCAAAACAGGGAGCATCTAACTTCCAGTCAACAGTCACTCCAATGAAGTTGCTGCATCAGCTGGAGGACTGAGCCCGGCAGGACTCTCGTCTTCCCCAGTTTAGCCCATTTTCTTCCCCTGAGCATCCCCTGAGTAGCCAAAGCATCTGGTACAGAGCTCCCACAGACCAGCAGGGAGGAAAATTCCTCTCACTGTTGTCTTTTGCTTGTGTCTAAGTAATCGTGTGTGAGAACAGGAGAAAATAGCACTATTACAGGAGTTTCTTGTTAGGCAGCACTACAAGCTTAGATTTGTGAGAACCGCCGCTCCTGTACCATGACCCCAGTGTTTTAGGTGCTGAATAAATAAGTTTCTTGCCCCTAAAATCTTAAAATCTTGGAAGGAAAGGAGGTTACAGGGACTTGTCATTAAATGCAGAAAGGGACGTGATTAAACCTTTGTAATCTAAGAGTTTTGGCTTGTCTCACAGTGTATAATCTCTCAGTCCAACGACCTTTCCTCCCTCAAGAGTATAACTGTGTGTTCATTTAAGTAATTCCTGTAGAAACTACTGGTTATTTTTTACTTCCTTGAAGTAATCTTCTCCCACTAGTAACTGCGAACTGGCAAAGTCCTGCTTCTGATTTTTCTGAGTGTGCTGAGCTTCCCACACATCTGGAACAGCTGTTATCCCAGTGAATGGTTTTTCTGTTGTCTGAATGCTTTCCTCAGCATTGAGCAGCTCCAAAAAGATCTGCCCTCATCATCTTCACAAACCTTTTCTGTCCAAAGGAAGAAAATGACCAGAGTTTGGTTGCTGCATAAGTATTTGAAGCTTCCTTTTTATCAAAAATTGACAGTGAAGATTAGTTCTTATTGGATTGCGAGTGAAGGTTTAATTACACTGACCACAGATGGGCATAGTGTAAAGAATGTCAGTAAACTCCCCACACAGCTCTCTAAAAGTACTTTAATTATGGCCTGCATAAATTTCCATTCCAGTTTTCGGACTCCCTTAAGCAGAGACTACCAACTGCCCTAAATTGCTTGGTGGTTTGTGAGGTGGAAATGTATCCTCTGTGGACTAAACTAATTACTGGGAGGTTTATTAGTGAGAAGGTAGTGTAAGTCCATTAATAAATGAGGAGTGAGGCAAAATCAATTATGATTTTAATATCACTGAACCACTAAGCTGCTTTTTTTGAATCTATCATTTAAAGGGAAATAGAAGAGTATAGGCAATTAAGAAGCAATGAAGATCACAGCTGAAATGGTTATTGATAAATGCAGGTAAGTAAATACCTGAGAAAATTAAATGCAGGAAACAGCAGAACATAGTGATGCAAGTTCCCTCATCTTATGGAAATTTGTGAACATACTGAAACACTAAGAGGTGCTTTTGAAAGCTAAACCACTGGCCCCTGGAATAAAACAGAGTGTGTAAAACATAGAGCATAAACTGCAGGGGAAGTGAGCAGGGGGAAAGAGAAATCTGGTCATTTAGCATCTAGTAAATGTAATCTACTTGTCCAGTAAAATGATGCAGCTATTAGGACGGAAAATGTAAACACTGTTAGCAAAGAAGGGTACTATAGAAGTAGTAAGTACATATTCCAAACTGTGCTACAGCAACTTGTGGACTGCAGCTGTTCTCAGCTGAATGACAGAAAGGACAGATGAAGCAAAGAGGATAGAGGTG
Source organism: Cariama cristata (assembly GCF_000690535.1). Lineage (NCBI taxonomy): Eukaryota > Metazoa > Chordata > Aves > Cariamiformes > Cariamidae > Cariama > Cariama cristata. The sequence continues at coordinate 36,750 of NW_009633624.1, forward strand.
ATATTTCTGGATGCTAAGAAAACATTAGGTCCTGTACTTCACAAAATTACCTTTGGAAAACAATGCCAATTGGCAGGTATGGGAACACTGTTACATTGGCTGAAAATGGCTAAATATTTCTAAAGGGAAAGTTGGGATGAATGACAACAGGTTTCTGATGTGCGGAGTTTGAAACGGAGTTTTTGCAGGAATTGGCATATGGCCTAGTTTTTTACAGCATCTTTTCTAACAATCTGGAAGATGGAATAGATAATATGTAAATACAATTTGGAAAAGATAGTAGGTGGAGAAGACCCAATAATAACAATATTTCAACTATAGAGTATGATAAGGGTCTAGAGATATTAACAGTGCAAAGAGGAAATGAATAGTGTAAGAACCATTGATGTACTAAATGAAAGGGAGCTACAGCACTGAAACATGCAACTTGCCACTTGGCAGCACTGATATAGCACAGCCCACTACTTTTTCTGGGGCAAAAACCGAAACAAAATGAAACAGAACCCAAATGGGAACTAACAGCTGAGGTGGGAGTACAATGTGGCTACAGGTCACCTAAGCATTGAGGACACATGATGGGGCTATCTAGCTGTGCAGGCTGAAGGCTTGGCTAGATCCATTCTGCTCAGATGTTTAAGAAAAAAAAAAAAACCAAGGCTCATGGGTGAGATAGAGGTCGGGAGTGGATGAAAGGGATTTAAACACCACCAAGAAACTCAACTGCTCTGTTTCAGCCAGGTCCTGCTCCATTATTATATGCATACAGGGATTTCTTCTTACTGGAAGTTTTTGTAAGCCTGTGTTTGTTATTCGTAGTTGTGCTGAGTGAAGTTTCATTGCTGCATTTTTGTACCTTCCAAATGTGATATTTTATTACGAGATGTCCAACATATTTTTTTATTATTATTATTATTATTGCTTCACGGCCTTTGTAGTTTTACACAGTGAGGAACCTTTTTTTTTTGTGGAATTTGTATATTTTCTGTGCACTCATTTTCAAACTTTGCTTCACTCATATACTCCCCAGTAGTTCAAGACTGCCGATATGTATTAGTGTAAGCATATATTCCCAGTATCAAGCAGATAGCTATAATTTAATTTATTCTATCTATGCCATGGTTGGATTCCTGGGCTAGTTTGGAGAACAGAGACTTGATTAAGTGAGGATTTGATCGACTACTCACATATGCCAGGGAGAAGGTTTCCATTATTTTCAGTCAATAGGGGTCAGGCTTGGAAAATTCTGCTTGACTTGAAGAATAGTCATCTAGGGAAATTCTTTGTTGATTTCAGGAAGATCATTGTGAGTAATTCTGTAAAAGGCAATGTGTCTTTGATTTTCATCAGTTCTTGTTTTATTAGAAGGTCTTCTTGAACTTCAGGGTAGGATTTTGCCTTTTAGATCTATACTTTGAAATGATGAAATGTGGATTGCTGACATTCTTGATGGCTTTATAAGGAAATGTGAAGAGCTGTAATTAATGGGATGACATGCTATATTAATTTTCTCTACCTTAAATATTAAAAGTATATTTTCTTTGTCCTGATTGAATGATTTAGTTACACTGGCTGAAAAGTTGATGTTCTTACTGTAATGTTTTGATAAATATCTAGTTTAAAAATATTACTTCCTGGAACAATTTCTACTAAAAACAATGGTAGCATGAAAATTTACTAAAAGTATATGTAACATTTATGGCAAAAAAATGAATCTGTTAAAAACAGTTCTGTTACTGACTTAGCAATAAAAAGGGGCAAATTCTTCTGGCTTGAGTTTTGTAATCTCAATCTTTTCATACGACAGAGATTGTTACAGCAGTCAGCTGATGGCTCTTCATGTCCATAAACTTAGTCTCTATGGGGAGAACAAAACGTCTGGGAGTTTTATTTTGCCCTCAACCAATTGGATTCTGAAAAACATAAAACTGAATTAATTTCTATGGTAAGGGGCTAGCTTCTCTGAATACCAAGTTAAAGCCAGTGGGGATTTGTCCCCAAAACTGTAGAAATACACTAACAATAAATCAAAAGTCATGCAAAGAAAAACTGGGAAATTTCATCAAGCTTTTAAAAAAATATATTGGTGTCAACATTCTTGGAGATGATGACTGAAAAGAGGCATATTAATTAAGCTGGTCTGAATAGGCCAAACCTCTTGAAAGCCTGTGAGTTTGAAACATGGCTTACAGCGATGCACATCTTTTTGAGATTTCAATATAGGCATCCATTCCAGCAAAAGATCATCAAGTACAGTTACATTGAATGGTTGTCACCCAAAGAAAAGAGCAAAACATGGTAAAGTCACATCTCATTCTCTGACAAAAACGTCATGAATAAGGTGCCTCAACGCAGCACCCAGAGTTGTCCAGGCTAGGCAGTACTGTGCTGTAGTCAGCCAGCGTGCTATTAACATCTACAATGAGCCACATGTTGTTTGGCCTGTCTTTAAAGACTCTAGGAGACTCTCTGCTGACCTCCAGAATCACAGGATCACAGAATCAATTTGATTGGAGGAGACCTCTGGGATCATTGAGTCCAGCCTTTGGTGGTGGTGGTACCAGTGCCTGCTTCATGACCAGATGTTAAATGCTCTTGGCCCATTTCCTACATGCCATTGTGTGAACAGAAGGGATTCAGTGGTCTGTCCTTTCGGAAGGGTTCTCCCATTTTTGCTTCTGATGTGTGTATGGAAGGACCTTTGTGTTTTGCTTCTATCTTTTAAATTATGCTCACCTTTCTTAGATATGCTTTGGTGCAACATCTACTTTTTTCACAAGAGTACAGTTATCTTTGATGCAATCTCCACCTAGCTGGTGAAGCCTCCATCTTTTCACTTATTTCTGTTTGAGATATTTTTAATCAACTTTAGAGATGACATATGACACCTTACAAGCTTGACCACTCCCATGGCTGTGCACTATCAGCAGGATGCAAACATCTGAACACATCAAGGTATCTGTTGCCAAATAAGTTGCCTCAGTGATGATATCCATGTACTTGGATGATCAAGCCATGACACAGCAGGAGGCATGGAGAGAAGCTTGAACTAAATAATCGTGCCTGGTATGGGCTACAGGTATGCACATGGCCAGCTAAATATACTGACCAGCCAGGGGGAGTAATTTACAATAGACCTAAGGTACCTTTGCATTGTTAGGTTATGTCCCCAAGCTGGGGACGTGCTGCTATCTGTGGGACAGCAGAGTTGTAAGGACCTGTGCTGATCTGCTTGCCAGGAGTTTCTCAGGAAACCCACAGCACAGCTGAGTAAAGGACCCAGCTGTCCTAAGCCTCCAACCATTGCCTTTACTGAAAACCATGTTCCCTCTCAGGAATATTCAGATCTTACCTTCAGATCTTTAAGTCCAATACCGGCGCAAGGAAGCAACTAGATTAATTGTATCTTTCATTTATGAACATCTACAAAACAGCATACCACAGGAAGTCAAGCACTTGTGTGACATTTTGATGTGGGATTCGGCTACCAATTCCTGGTGCTGTGAGCTGTGCTCCCACGGGTTACGACTCACCAGAGCCCTTTGATTAAGCACAGTTGTGCACTCATGATGGATAGCACACATGGCTTTGGTGCAATTTTGCCAAACTGTACTTCATGCTTGGGCATTAGCTTCATATCAGGCTTCTGCCCTTCACCAGTCACAACTCTACCTGGTTGTATAGAGAAGGGAGGTTGTGGTGTGATAGATGTGCATATACTTACTCTGCTGGGAACCTGAATACACAAGATACCTTTCATGTGATGATTATACTTGGACTGGTGGCTGACCTATTAATTTTGAGACTAACAGACCAGCCAGTGAAACACAAGGTAAAGGATGAAACTGAGGAAAGCCTTGAAATATCTGTTTAATTTTAAACAATTGCCTGAGTGAGTTCTGTACAACTTAATCATGGGTTAGAATGAAACATGTGTAGGAGTACTGTCAAAAACAGGGTTGAAAATCAAAGACAGCATCTCGCTGGCTGTAAATCAGCACTGACCTTTTTGCGCATAGCAAGGGCTCAGGCTTGCACCATCCAACACACCGTTGCTGGCTGAGGTGACTGCTTGCTTTCCAGCCTCAGGCTGCTATCCTCCTGGCAGAGACATTCCCAGGCCTCGGCATCAGTTCCCAGTCTAATATTTTCACACAAGCCTACCACTAAGTGTCAGTTCAAAGTGATTGTTGTGAGTTGGTACATGGTCTGCTGTTTTTTATGTTCTTCCAAGATGTTTCCATGTTGTTTCCACACAGATATGGCATTGCAGCAGGGTAGAGAGTTGGAGGTAGGAATCTTGCTAAGGTAGGACTGAACAAACTTCTCCACATCCAAAGATGCTCTTGTTTCTTTTTCAAAAGGTGTGTAGAAATAAGTGTGATTAATCTATGTAATTAAAAAAACAAAACTGAAAACCAATTAAGTAAAAAACCAGAAGCCTAGAGGACTAAATCATTCACTTTCTCCCCTAAAATCACTCTGTAGAATCCAAGTGGTAGATGGACAGTCTGGGAAACTACAAAACCCACTTCCACCTGAAAACTTGGTACTTGCTTTTCTTTTTTTGCTGAACTGAAGTACATTTGAGAGCTTGTTTGTGCTCTTAGTGTATTTGCTTGTTGACTGTCAACTACAGTGCCTGTCTCATAGGCAACTGATGATGCCATCTCTTACAAGGTAGTGCAGGAGCTGACAGTGATGACAGAAGTTGGAGCAGAAAGCTAGAAGGGACAAGGAAAGGTGTTATGAAGTCAAGCCTGAATGATTGTCCTCTGTCTCCTCAGAAAGCCCATGTAGATTAGCAGGTAAGCAGAGAAACCTTTCTATCTTATTCACAAGTTGAGGGCAAACAGCACACTGCGTAGGCTTTCTTCATAGAGTGCAATGAGGAGGGACTTGTCATCTAACACCAGCCACAGGACATGAAGAATGCATGCTCACTTGAAGTAGAACCTATACGAGCTAGGGAAAAGGGATCTTAATTTTAAAGGCGGAGTGATAGGCAACAGAGATTTATTTATTTATTTCCTTATTTCATCTTTTTAAAGAAAATTTTCCATTTAAAGAAATGAGTGTTGTATCTTTAGCAGCATATATAGAAAGCTTGAAAGTATTAGGTGAAGCTATTTATTATTTTTATTCTGATCACCATTAGGATTTATTATCAGTGTTGCTCTGTAACAATTTGCCCTGAAAAGGGATGTAGTCCAGGGCAGTTCGCTAAAGGGAGAGCGGACACTGTGATCCCACAGGATGGAATACGTTACAGCTTCTTGGTTTACAGGTAAAGTATTTACCTCTTTAGCTTTTGGTCATTCCTCTTAGCCCTTCATTTAAGTTTTGCCTCTCAACAGGTCTGAGTTTTGTGCCATTTTAAAAAATGTATCGCAAAAAGTACACAGCCTGATAGTTCCTATGCTTCCTTCCTGGGTGTCCCAAAGTCACTGCATTTTGCTGGTACAGATGCTTATAAGAAGTGAAACTTAAGCTGTGTATTTGTACTTAGATGGTGGATGAAATTCTAGTTGTGTTGGTGTTAGGAGTTCCCCTGTCTCCATATTCTGGAGATGGGATTTCACTCACTGAACCTCAAGGGAGAAAATACAGCAGAAAATCCTTGTGCGTCCATTGAGCTCACTGTTTCTTACTGCTGTGTAGCCTCTCCTGAAATCAGCTGGTATCAAGGCCATCAGAGTCCTTGTTAGGACCCTGATGCAGAGATCACTGAAATCCATCAAAAAGATCCCAGTGACTTCACAGGTTCTGGTTCAAAGCCTCTTTCTGAAAAGGTTGAGAAACTCTGGGCTTCATTCTCCTCCTGTCATAAATTAGATGAAGCACTGCTGTCATCAGTGAACTTGCACTGGTGTAAATGTAAGGTGGATTAGGTCATACACTTTTTTTTATACTCAGGATGTGACACAGGGAAAAAGCATTATATTAAACTGATAGAAAAGCCAGTTTTATAGAATATAAGAAAGCAATGTTTTGGGGGAGTAGCAACCTGGAAGTCACAAAAGGAAGAAAGACAGTATGTTTGTCTGAAGATGCAACATCTGGAAGACTATAATATAGTAAGCCTTTACATATCTCACGTGGACTATGTTTATTGCCTAACTGTTTTATTATAGTAGAAATTTTGCTTGCTCTTCAGGCCATGAAATATCATGGACAGTAAAAGAAGTAAAATGATTTTCCTGATGACATAATTATCTAGTGGCTTCAGAATTTTACAAACCAAATCTTTTCTAGGTTTGGAGCAACACATGGATTCTGAGGGAAATCCTGCCTAAAATGAAATTAATGAATCTTCAAGAAATGAACAGCAGCTTGAACAGATCAAAACAACCAAATGATTGAATTTCCTTCATAGTGCAAAATGGGACCCATGTCTATCATTCTTTCGGTTTGTTTTAGAACACCTAAAGGCTGAAAAAAATAACCTGAAATGCGCTTTTGTATGAAAGAGAATACAGTGACGGAGATTTCTCTGAGCGTGATATATTTTCTTCACCTCCATCACCTGGATGAGCTAGTGGAGCTGACGCTAGAGGAGAAGAGGTAATGCAAAGAGCAAAACCATTCCTACAATTGATAGGAGATAATTTTTATTCAGACTCCAAAATGTTTTAAAGTTGTCCTAAATGATTGCACTGTGTATAGGAATTAGTGTGCTCATCATGGAAGAATAATTCTTCTTGAGAAAGAAGCACACCTGCTATTGAATGGAGCATGACCTTTCAAAAATTACTGAAATTTCTCTTACATTTACTCAGACACCAGTCACTAAATTAACCTCCCTGGTAACCAAGATGAGGTCAATGGAGTTGTTATCTCAAAGATACATTTCCATAATAATTTTTCCAGGTATTGACCAAGCATTCAATGTTTTCAAAAGAGGACACAACAAGTTAATTAGCATCAATTCGAATATACTAGAAAAGAAAGAAAAATAGAAAGAAAAAAATGTTGAGTATTTATTCTTTTACTGTCCATAAATACATCATATATGTTGATTTAGATAGTACATAATATGCATATATATATACATATATATATACACATATATACATATGTGAGACAAATCTGTATTTTTCATTAAAGATCAAACCATATGTTTGATAAAAACAAATGCAGGTCCTAAGACACAGTAATGGAAGAGTTACAGGATGTCTTAAGTTGGGTGAAAAAGGAGAAACAATGTGTCCAGTGTTTTAGCCAATTGCCTTTGCAAAGGCTCGAGTGTGCAACGAGTATGTCAGAAACCTGATTTGTGTATTTATTTTGCAAATATTTGCATGTGCAGTCACTTCAATGTTCAGCTTTCTATTTTGCCTGTGCAAATGAGATGCTGTCTAGACACCTGAAATTTAGCCTTAAATTCGGTAAATTTCTTTCCTAAATTTAAGGTCTTTGATAACCTGTTGATTTCTGTGTTTGTTTTTAATAGAGTGATTGTCTCTTTTCTTGTTTTCTCCCCCTCAAAGAATTGCTCAAGGGAATGTATTCTACAAACTTTTCTGAGATAAACTATAAATTACTATTAGTCAGGTTGACAAGTGATTTCAGCCAATATTGTCTTACAATTCAAGCTGTGCAGATCATACCTGGAATGTCAGAATATCCTCTGCAATTACAGATTGTCTTTTAGACATACTTTGTAACACAGGGCAGGACTGTGGGTTTAAGTTTAAAAGGAGCATTTCTAATGTCAGGATAACTTTTTTTAATCTCTTTTTTTTTTTACAGAGGCTTTTCTGCTGGGTGATTAAAATATCAGAACCTGCTCTGAGGCTAGCTCCCTTTCAGGGCTCTAAAGAAACTCACCACTGAATGAAAATCATTTCAGCAACAATTAGAGAAAAGGTCAGCATAAATTCTTCCTGTATTCACGGCATTAGCATCACCCAAGTGTCTCTTGCTTACAGTACGTTGTGACAAAGTAAAAGCTATTTCAGCTGTTATATTGTGATGGCTGTTATTTATGGAACATAAAAGGATACTGAAATACAAAAGGGTTTGAAAAGACCACGGTAAGATCAGATAAAAAAAAAAAAAAGAGAGAGAGAAACAGGCATCTTGGGATGGTAACTACTCTGCCATGTACTGACAAGGAGGTTGTATATTTTTAGAATATACTGAAAGGAATGGTGCTTTTACTTAGGTTTTTATGGTTTACCATGAGATGCAATTTTCTGGCCTTATATGCAGTTGTAACAAAAGTCAGAGAGATTTTATGATAGCTGCCAGAGTTCATAAATGATGGCATACACTAAAATATTTATAGAACTGTAAAATCTTGATTTCTCTCTGGTTTAGCAGATGGGGTCCTAAAACTGGTTCCCAGATTGTCACATTTCTTTACCCTTTGATGACAAAGAAGCCTGTTATCACTTTTTTTTTTCCCTCTGGAAAGCAAGTTCACTAGTGTAATCAAGTTCATACTTCTATCCAATTATACACACCAGGATCTCATGAATTAAGACGTGTCAGCCATATAACATTTGCAATTATTCAAGGCAAAGGGCCTTTCGTTAACCACCAGCATCTGAGCAGCAGCCTTGCCATCTTTCTGACCAATGACCATTGACTCATGTCATTAAAATTGCTCACCTGTATACTGGTGAAAATCTGCGTCCTGATAATTATGCTGCATCCACACAGCACAGATAAATGCTACTTATATGCCAGAAGTGGTGAACTTAGGTGCCTGCTTGGTACAAAGCAGCAACATAGCACAGCTATTTGTTTCTCTTCAGGGTGTTTTGTTGTCCTCAAAGAAAATGAATCCCCGTAGCACTGCTAAACTCAGCTGTCCTTCAGAATTAAAACTGATGGTTGGGGGTGGCAGAAGCAGAATAAATAATCTGTGAAGCAGCATTTTCCAATTGCCAACCAGGATTTACTCCACATTAAAAGACTTTTCATTAAAATTGAAGATGCTGAAGAAGAGAAAGCATCAAGTCATGTAACTGTCTTTTCTCTACTGTATTTTCATGAGAAAGTGCCTAGATTTTAGCAGATAATCAATGAATGAGCATGCATTACCTTCACACCTCTACCATATTTCTAACATTCATTAAGCTGTAACATATATCCACATTTTGTTACAATAATTATCTAAATATTTATAAGTTAGAAAAGTAAAACAGGGCTTGGGATTCCATTTTTCTGGGGACTGTCCAGACAAACTAGAAATACCTCCATTGCCAAGACTTAGTTCATCAGGCAACATATGAATTAGCAAAACAAGGAATCAAGAAGAAACCATTAATGAAAGGAAAAACGGTTCTGAAAAATAATTTTTAAAAGGCCAAAGTGGTCTCAATTTATTGTATTTAAAGTAAATACAAAAATCTGAATATAAAAAAAAATTATGAAAGTAAATGCATTTTGATTTTGGTATATTGCTTTGGTTTATTGATAATTAGTAGTATCTACTGGCATTATCCCTATAGAGGTGGAAGACAGAGCAATCAGGCACACATCAGAATGCCATGGTGAATTGCAGCAAATCTGAATATCAAACTCCAGAGTTTCAAACTGAGAGATCCCAGCACAAACCAAAGCTTCACCAATAGAGCCAAATCCATGTGTAACAGCCGAGAATGTGGTCAAGGTAATGGGTGGATATGATATGGAATTTCCTTAGAATGTATTTTTTTTAACACAGAAAAAGCTTTATTTCTTAGCTTATAATTCCTAGCTGCCTGACTACTCATCTTCCTTCCTTCCTTCCTTTCTTCCTTCCTTCCTTTCTTTCTTTCTTTTTCTTCCTTTCTTTCTTTTTCTTCCTTCCTTTCTTTTTCTTTCTCTTTTTTTTTCTTTCTTTCTTTTTCTTTCTTTCTTTCTTTCTTTCTTTCTTTCTTTCTTTCTTTCTTTCTTTTCTTTCTTTCTCTCTCCCTCTTTCTCTCAGGAGAACAGAAGAACAAATAAATGATAAATAAAAAGAAAGAGCAAGGGAAATCCAGAAGTCAGAGAAGTATCTCTTATTCAGACTCCATAGGCAGAGCTTTTATGCAAACTGCAGCCATTAGTATTTTACTTTATATAGGAAGTCTTTATTTCTTCAATAAAGTGACTCTTATTTCCAAAAAGGCAGTATTTTCTTTCTCTGTCTCTCTTCCACTCTTTTTGTGTCCCCTAGCACCTTTTTGCCTGAGTGTATCCCAAGATCTTTTAAACAGATAGAATAGCAACAGTAAATAGCAATCTCTCATTTTTTAATGGAGTTTGGAAGAAATATCTTAATGAGTATTTATAGGGTTTGGTTTATTTGTGTGGATATGAGAATTGCTTTAACTAGCTTAGCTGGCCTTCATCTAGGCATTGTTTTGCTTTGTTTTTTAAGTGAATGTTGGAAGATGTTATTTGCATCTGAAAGACACACACTCTATTGCTGGAACTTCCGGATATATCACCTCACCAGGTCATTTCATGATTTCAAGTGAGATATGAAATAGTAATAGAGCATTGAGGAAAGACTCAACTGGAAATTTGTTGTTTTGCTCTGGTTTTAAGTGAATGCTGGAGGATGATGTCATTTGCATCCGAAGAAGAATATGAGATGATAGGCAGCATTAAATGTGTTGCACAGAATTTGTAGAGCTGTGCCTTTCTTATGAAAGAGCCATATGACCACATGAGAACCCTTGAGCATTGGCCCCAGATCTGCTTGCCAGAGCTTTTGGACATCTGCCAAATGGCACTGTTGGTTTTGTTTTCTTATTTTTATTTCTTATTAGAAAACAGATTTTGAAGTCTTGGTTATAGCTGTGGAGTTGTTAGTACTGAATAGCTTTTTATCCAGTGGCGGACAGGTGAACATACTTGTCAGCATCAGTAGGAGCACTTCAGGAAAGGTAGGAAATACATTTTCCTTTGAGAAAAGGTGGGCTGAGATTGGTGCTAGTGAGTCAGGTTTCTGTGATGTGGTAAGAGTGAAGACCCGTACACCTAGCTTCCATTTTTCCAACTGTGCTTATTTAGTTCTTGGGCATGGACTTAGAGATCATGGACACATGTACTTGGCAGACATTTTTAAAAAATAATGGGTTTTTTTGAATTTGAATTTGCAAGCCCCAAGCTGTATAGAGTTTGTCACCATTGAGTAGGCTTTCTGAAAACAGCTTTTTGCATGCTTGGCTGGGTCTCCAGTGAACAGCAAGGTAACTTCTGTAGAACTCTTCACTTAACTCCCCAAACGCATTCTGGCTGCATCCTAGCTGCTTGTCTGAAGTAAAGTTGGTTGTACTAATTTCTAGCCTAAACAAGTTGCTCAGTTCTCCTGAAGAGAAAATTGGCACTGCCAGATGATGACTCGTCCCATCCTGAATTGCATCTTGTGTAACTTGCTTAGATTACTTGATGGGCATTCAAGTAACTTATGTTAAGAAAGAGGAATATTTTTAGGTCTGAGATATGTTGGAAAGCCTAAAGTTTAGCTTCCTGAAATACTAGGGCATCTTTTTATCATTCTAGATACCTTGATTGCTGTGCAATTAACTGTGTGGTATTGTTCACTTGAAGCATTAAAAATAAGGATGCTACACATTAGAGTTACTCTAGCACTTTTTTCCTTGTAAAAACAGATTCTGATGTTCAGCTTTGTCTGCTTTTTGCTTTACTTTGTTTGGTCTTTAGTGATCTTCACAGTAAGGTACTGGTTGATAATGAAATAGTATATAATAATTATATATAGTAATGAAATATATAATAATGTCTAATGTAGAAGAATGAAATATATAATAATGAAGTAGTATACAATACACACTATTTTGTGTCTATAATTCTGGAAATTTTGTTACCAAACATAATAGCTGCTATCAAAGGTTTTGTTTGACATCGGTTTGACAAAAATCTTATGATATTTTTATCTTTTGGAATTTTGACCTGGGTCATTACTGCCTTCTGCCATGTACATACTCAAAAATTATGAAGTGTCCGAATCTTTCATAATGAGAGTTATATGAATGGAAAAAAATATTGGGACCTAAGAAAAGTCCAAAAATATCTGGCATATACATATAGGTAAAACCAGTAAAAATACTTTTAAAGTATTCAGACTAGTGCTACAGTATTGCTTTGAAATGCAAATGTTATTTCACAGGTGGTACTTGTATATATATTTTTTGAACTGCAGTCTAGAAGCCCTAGAACAAAACTTTTGTATCACATGATTTTTTGTACAGTTCTGCTTGTGGTCTGGAGTGTATGGACTGTGAATTCAGCCCCCAGTGTATGGTGTGACTCACAAAAGGTTTTCAGATTCAGCAGTACAACTGGAACAGATAATACGACGAAACATACCAGATTCTGTGTATTTGAGTGATTGTGTGTTCATAAAGTATGGGTGCAGAACACGGACAGAAAAATTTGAGAGAATAATATTACTATGAAACACTAGTGTATGTCTTGATAGTAATTGCTAGCATCACATAACTGCCATATAAGAAAAGCAGTCTGGCAACCTCCCACAAAATCCTGAAACACTTGTAAAATTGCTTTACATATTTTATTGTGGTCAATACAGTATGGAAAATTAAACAAAGTGTTCTTGCTGGAAGGTAATGAGAACGTATGAATTGACTAGTGTGTGTTTCATTCCATTGGTGTGTCTTTAGGTTGATGCTCTTACTGTGTGCTAGAATAATCATGTTCTTTTCATAACAAATTTGTAGGTGATAAGAGATTAAACATGATAGTGAACTTGTTTTAAATAAAAATTTGAGAGAAAAAAATGTACAAAACCCTACAAAGTGGGTCATAGGCCTCACAGTTGTAGTCACAAAGTGACATTAGATTTGATGGGTGAAACCTTGGTCCCAGTGAGAGTTTTATCATTGACCTCAATTGAGCTAAGTTTTCCTATTTGGGTTTTAAGGCAAGGTAAGTAAGTAAGCTGTAATTTATTCAGTTTGGTGAATTCTTTATTTGGGACAATGCTTTTGAAATTTTGGACTATTCACATATTTTGTTCAGGATCTCAGAAGGACTCAGTTCTGCCTGGGAAAGCGTGCTGCCAGTGACTTTAGAGGTACCCACAACCCCACACAGGAGGGAAAAAAATTGCCCTTATATGCTCACCATGTAACTGATTCAGTAATTTCCCTGTACACTTTTATTTTGGACATGACCAGAGGTGAAGTAATTACATTTCAACCTGCAATGAGGTGAAGCCCTCATGCTCAGTCTAACAGGAAACAAATTTCATAGACAGAAGCATCTCTGATTATTCCAACCCCTTTTGTGTAGTTCAGCAAATCTGTTCTTTTGCTGGAAGCAGAGACATTTCTTTGCCAATACTTCCCATCCATCCCCAGGAACAGTGCATGGCTGGTAAATCAACACAATTATTATTCTATTCCAGAGGACATACAGTGATTTACATTTATATGCCAAGATTTTCTTCCTTGTTGCCCCAGCAAGAGCTGGGGAATGATTTATAAGGATGCAGAAGTGCTGGCACAGATGTTATACAGCCTCAGCATGTTTGCATTGCACAGCATGGCAGACTATTCTGGAAGGGTCGATGCACAGGTAGGGTGGGAGGCAGCGCATGTGCCAGCGGTGCCCTTCCAGCTCCAGCACGGGGCAAACCCTGGCCCTGCTGCTGGCAGACATATTTGGCATCCATCTTTCTAACAGGTCATTTCTGCACGCTGCACTTTGGGGAGGAAGATTGTTTGGTTCTTGTAATTAGTTGCTTCTGTTGAATTCCTAATGGACTTGTGTATCATAAAAACCTTTCTGTTGTGGAACAGTTGGCAGCTTCATTTTATGTATTTACTTATTTTTCTTCCCATCTCCCCTGCCCACCACCCCCATAATGGAGGCTTGGAGGCTGAACGGATTCCTCTGCAATGGGAATCATCTTTTTCCTTCTTCAGAGAGGCTGGCACTACTGGGAAGTTTGCCTTTTGCTTTTAAGTGTTATCAGAGCAATTGAAGACCTCCCAGTCATTTAAATCCACACTTCAGATGTTAGCATTCAGGAAGAACAAGCCATTGGAAGGTCAGATAGTGAGTGCTGTATACCCTCTAAGAGATTCAACTTAAGTAGCTTAAAGATATTCTGTGTTTAGTGACGTAGTGAAGGGTGGGAGTCCACCTGGTCAAACTGGTGCAGTACTGATCCAAGTGTCTCTTTTTTCTAAGCATTGCCATTTTGTAAACCTTGAATGTCTGAGGCTGAAAAGGGCTAGGTGTTGGAGACAGGTATGATTCCTGCTACTTTTCCTCATTTCACCTGAGCTGTATAAGAAAGTCTAATGTGAGCCACTATTTGGTATTCCTTTCAAGCATTTCCCAGGGCTGTGAAACCTAAATCAGAGCTCTGGTTTGTTGTTGAGCTTGAACGTGTACAAAATCATTCTTGTCTCTGCCTCTCTGGGAGGCCTCCTCCATGAGAGAGGAGCTTTGATTTTACAGGGGCTGATTCCTAGGAGACAGTTCACATCTGTGTTATCTCCTAATCTGCCTGGTCCTGCTGTCTGTGGAGCTGGCCTTGCCCTTATGGGGGGCTGAAATGCACAGCTCCAGGCCGTATGGCAGAATGGGTTTTGAGAGTGGTGAGTAGCACCCTATTTTGGCCAAAATTACCAGCAAGAGGAAAGAGAGAAAAAGCTCACATCTTAGTTGCACCAGCGGAAATGTACATGGTTAAAAAGATGAACCTGCTCCTTGGATGTGCTGAAGGATTTAATGGACAAGATAATTAAAAAAAAAAAGTTCTTCACAGGACATAAATCAAGGCAAAATGTTATGTTCCTCCCATTAAGAGAATAAATAACTAAATAAAACTAAAGCACAAAAGCAAAGTCCTGTAACCTCCTGATTTGACGAACTTTGGTATAAACTTGAGGAGATTAGTTCTCTGTGGGTTGCAAAAAACAAGGGTCTAGATTTTGGGGGCACATACTGTGGGAGAAATTGCTGCTTTAATGCACCGGGTCCATCCTAGTCTTGGCAGAGTAGATTACAAGAATGCACATGTGTGGCTCAGGGCTTAAGTCATTTAGTAGAGGAGCAGTGACAATGAGGAGGAAAAGAGCAGAAAGGGAATTATACCTTAGTTATGTAAATTATGCCCTACTCTGCCCAGACTCAAACTTTGTCGATGTCAGGTTTAACTTAGGGAAGAACTTAGGCCCATGTGTAGATGAAATTAAATAATGCAACGAAGTCTGGCTCATATCTGGGGCAAATCCCTCCACTTTTGACTACGCACAATCCCATTGCAGGTGGTAGATCGCGCTCACTTATACCAGGACTAATGTTTCTTTCTGATGGCTGGGTATACTGAGCAAAACAGGCTTTAGTGACTCCCTGTAGTAATAAATAACCTCCCTGTGGGTCCTCTAAAATACCCCAACTCCTTCATTCAGCACTGAGAGATCTCCAAACACTTAGTTCATAAACAACCCAAGCATTTTAACACACTTTCCCCCTTCTCCCAGGGGGTGTTCTTGGCTTGTGTTCTCTCCCTTTATTACAGATTTAATCTTATGATGTGAGCTGGGACTTGTTTACATTTTTATTTTTAAAGGCTTTTTTTTGTCTACGTGTGTGTGTGAGTGCATGCAGTAAAGATTTAAATTGACAGATGCCTTTTTGTAGGATTGAAATGACATATCTAAGTTTTACTGCTCTCTTCCTTGTATTTGCATTTTTAATTACTTGCATCATATTTTAATAGTGTGTTACCTGATGAAGAATTCCGACTAATTAATTTCACCTGGAATTATATGCTGGTATATGAAAAATTATACTTGGCCATTTGTGGAGACCAGCTGTGTATTAGGAATATCATATCCCCATCTGAAAGATTAAAAAAAAAATAAAGCAAGAGAAAACAGCTGATTGTAAAAGCTAGTCCCTTTTTTTCTCAAGCCCTAAAGATATTGGCAGATATCCTTTATTACTCACCCTATATACTACGTGTTAACTCAGAAGTTTGTTCTAACTGAACATAGTTCAGTCAGATGACTTTTTCTTCAACCATTTCAGCTTTAATTTGTAGTAAAGCTAATGTTGTTGAGTTCCACCCATACGCAGACTCATCTGTTTCCATTCCAGTATGACTCAGAGATACAACTTCACTTTGACCACAATTTTAATTTTTTTCCAATGTAATTTTATTTTCTCGGTGGAATTAAGGGAGAGGAAATATCGACTAGGAATGTAGGCAAATTATGAAGAGCTATCTGTAAAGGAAAAGAAAGAAAGAAAAGAGAATATGAAATGTGACCTGATCCTGCAACACAGCTGAACATGCGCATACATGCACTCTCTCTCTCTCCCCCCATGGATATTTCTGGTTTGATTCTTTGTCTGCACTGACAACAGATGGTGTTTTAATAAAGTCCAGTAGGAATATTACTGTGAGTAAACAATCCAATGCATGCCAATTTCATAATTGCTGGGTACTGATATAGCCTCTTACCTGATGAGTCCAAATTGGGAGGAAACCAACTGTGCACACACCTACTGGCAGCAGCCAAATTCACAGCTGTGGTATGCTCCAGCATTGAGCTTCACCACGGAAGGTAAATTGCAGCTCCAATCATCTTTCTTGGCATCGGGCTTGGGGAACAGCTGCCATCTGGCTTGTCATCAAAGCATGGTCACTGAGTTTCTGGGAGATGAAATAGCTTGCTTTTTTACCTTGACATGCATGAAGATTGTAATCTTCATCTTTACAGGTATCTCTTAAAATAACATTCTTGGCTACCTGAGCCAGAGATTTACCAAGTGGGATTTTCTTCTTTAAGTGATTCCCACGCCTATAGGGACTTGAAGTCTAAACCTGTTATATGCTAATTAAAGATTCACACCCACATGACTTGTCAAAGAGATAAATCTTACTCATTTGTTTTCATCATTAACGGGGAAAAAATTGTAAGGAATACCATGCCTTACATTAGCAGATTTATGTGGAAATGTTTGTTTTCAATAGAAGTGGAGATACAGTTAGAAGCATTATTCCCACCACTGTTGATACAACCTAGTATGGAAATTATAACTTGGCAGAGAAGAAGGGGATGAAAGGCAAAAGAGGGAATCCAAATACTCAGGACCTGCATCCCAGCTAGAAGTGACTGTATAAACTGCACTCAGTAAATGACTGCCTATTCAGTGCATTATATGATTGTTATTGATACATTCAGTCCTTTAAAGACACCTTTAAAAACAACGGCAGATTAAAGCACAGGAGAAGCAGGTGAGTTCCCCCCTCTAAAAAGACTAATCTATGGCAGTATTTAGGTGTTTCATCTCTGGTGGTTTCTAGCAGGGCCAAGTGCTGCACAACTACAAAAAGGAATAATTTTATTTCTATCAGTAATTCTTAGTCTTGAGAATTTAGTCTTCAAACTCTATGCAAGACTCTAATATTTTGGAATTTTCTTTCATCTCAGATTGAGACGCTGATTGAAATCTCAGATAAATCTCAAATAAATTAAAATCCCAGTTTGAATTCTCCAATAAATGTCATTTTGGAAATTTATTTGACTTTATCAAATTGTTTTATGTTGATGAGAGCTAAGTATACTTTTTTGCATTATTGCTTATCAAGGCAATATATTATATTGTTGTTTTTCAAGATATTTTTACATCAGTGAATCTATATACCCTGGAAAATTTTCAGCCATGGTACTATTCACAGGCCTTTGAGGGATCAAGATTTTCCTTTAGGGAAGATTACCAGACTCTTAGCCTGAGAGTAGAACTACTTTGCTCTGGATTTGGAAATTCTATTGAATTCACAACTCATGATTGCAGTTCACTTTGCCCACAGTAATTGTTTT
Organism: Cariama cristata; assembly: GCF_000690535.1. Taxonomy (NCBI): domain Eukaryota; kingdom Metazoa; phylum Chordata; class Aves; order Cariamiformes; family Cariamidae; genus Cariama; species Cariama cristata. Next base: position 54,557 of record NW_009633624.1, read on the forward strand.
GTGCAAGGAATTAAGTAAGAGAGGCAGAGAAGGCGGCTCCCCCTACTTAAAGGCATGCTTTGGAGTTGCTTCTGTCTGAGAGTTTACAGTAATTGTTGCCCTGGGAATTTTTGAGGGGGGTCAGTGCATTTGGATATACAAACAGGGAGTCTTGCTGCTCCACCCGGGTTTTTTCTTACCAGGCCACAGAAGGTCAGCATGGACATAACTTCTGTGGCACACAGGGCTAAAAAAGCATGCCTAGGTGTTTTATTGACCCATCTACTGGAAGACTTGCATGCTCAATACCTTTATGATGATTAGTCCAGCTGTCAGTGCTGGGCTGGATTAGTTTTGCATAGGGTTTCTGTTTCACGTTGTTCTATCCACAGCTAGACTAGACAACACTTTTCATCTTTTTAATTCACAACTGACAATATATTTCTCAAAAAACTCAAAACCTGCCAGTTTCTGAATAGGTGTGGATAAATGCTAGAGGAATAACCATTTTATACATTGCTAAATAAATGTAAAAGTAAATGTTTTGGTAAGAGCTACTGTGTTGTACCTCCAGCAGAACTGAGCAATCTCTCCATGGGAAAAAGCCTTGGTGGAGCTCCAAGACACAGGCTCATGGTAGCTGCCTGACATAGCAATCTGACTGCACAGTGCCACTGATGGACAGAAAATGAAGCTATATGGAAACGCTTAACAACTTTCTGCTGGAAAAATCTGCTCCCAACAGAAGGTTATCCAGAAGATGAAAAATTGTTCCCGGTGGGTTTCTCTAGCTCTGTGACTGGCAAGCCTGGAGATGTTGGAAGGTGTGGACCTCTTGGTCACAACTTGGTCACACCCAGAGCTGGGTGGCTTTTCAATACAGTAGCTGGCTGCTGGCTCAGATTCTTGGAAACTCATGAAATTTCAGGTTTTCTGTGGAAGGAAAACACTGCAAAACTTTCAAAACATTATAGGGGCTGTGAGATGTGGTGGCTACAGCTGCGGAGAGTAATAGGATAACTGTGACAGAGTCATGCTTCTCCTCCCTTTCTTATCTTTCTGTTCCCACAAGTTGGGATCAGGAGAATTAGGAATTAAGAATCAGGCCATATCAGCTCCAGAAAATATTCCAGTCAGGGTTATATGTTGCAGTGAACTGTTGTTTGAAAGCCATGAGAAGAGGAGTTGGACATGCAAAGGCAGTACATGCTGTACACTGACAAACACTGAATTCACAAAATTAGTATTTTCTTTTAATTGAATACAGAGGTGGTGAAATCACTTTCTACTGTAGGACCTGGGGCTCTAAACGTTGACTTATAGTAGAAAAACTTAATTTGGCCCTAAGCCAAAGCAGAAACAACGAGTGAATCTGAAAATGGATGGGAGAAGCAGTCATAAATCCAGCACTTAACTAAGGATTGATCTAGCATAGTGATGAGAGGTGTTTATCTCATCCATCAGCTAACCTTGAGATCACCTAACATGAAGTCCATTCAGTCTTGTACACTAGCAGTTGTCCATGGCTTTACAATATCTAATAACAGTTTTAGGCTTCTATAAAGGATGTAATATTAAAAGCAAGCTTTGCTGTGACTTTCTGAAAGAACTGTCCATCTTGTAGGCAGTTATGTGTCCCTATGTACCCCCACCTTCATGGCAACTTGTAGCAGATTCCTGGCATCCCTAGATCCTGGAAAAGGGTTAACATTTTTAACTTCAGCAAGTCAGCCTTAGTTTTCTGTAAGTCAATGCAATGCTGTCAGATCTGATGACATTTTTTGTTGGAATGTCATTTACAAGTATGACTAAATTATTCTCTGAAGCTGAATTGATACCTAAAGTAGATATTTATTCCTCTAAAAGAAATAGAAGATATACTACCTTACTCTTCAATGCTCTAACCAACACTTGGGCTTCGGAGGAAATGGAGGCTGCCTATTTTTAGAGTTCATTAGAACAACCCTCTGAAAAGACTTCACAGCCTGAATAATGATTTTTTCAGATACAAGTATCCTGTTTCTTCTGGTATAGGTCCATTTCATGGCAAGGGGAGAGAAAGGGAGGGCAGCGTAGTAATGTGACAAGGGAAAACACACACATAAATATTGGACCTTAGTTTCTTTTAATCAGAAATGATGGGCAGATCAAGTGTCCGTCCATTCCTGTGACTTCAGTGGAGCAGTGGAAAGGAATGCCTACTTTGAAAAGTGTGCATCCAGGAACGGATTCAATCCTGACAATTTGCACAATCTGGAGGCATTTGGATTTGCTGGGGTAGAGTGTCCCATGACAGAGGTCCATAGCTGGGTTGACACAGAAACCTCCTTGAAGCCCTGACTTGGGCCCATCACTGATATTAATTGGCCTCCACAGCTTAAACAAAAAGAAAGTCTATAACTTACATCACAATATATTCTATTCCAAGTATTTTATGATTGTTTTCAGAATCAAAAGATTATGTAAAAGTAGTATCATGTACATCCTCTAGAGCTCCTCTTTATATATAATGAACTTCTCCTATGGGTAAAATTTTCTGTGTTGAGAAGACCAAATCATCAGCACACGTTTAACACATACGGTTACCAAAAGGATTGCATTTGTTTCCCCATCTTTAAAAGGGGTTTCCTCTATATTATACAGTACTCTAGTGCTCTCTCATCCCAATGTCCCTTGAAGCAGGGCTGTGCTACAGCTGTGTATATTAATTTTCTCCTTAAGTTGTGAAAAATACTGTACATTTCAGACGAGCGATAATAGTCAGAGTCACATAGCTATTCCAAGGAGGTGCAGGGCAAAATGCTGAAACTTTATTTTGGGATGAAATAATTTGGAGGCCTTCTCTAAGCCCCAAAATACAGGCTATAGAGTACGCAGTTTAGCTTGCAACTGAACTCTAATATGAGGTGACGCTGAAAATACTGTATATTTCAGACGAGCGATAATAGTCAGTCACATAGCTATTCCAAGGAGGTGCAGGGCAAAATGCTGAAACTTTATTTTGGGATGAAATAATTTGGAGGCCTTCTCTAAGCCCCAAAATACAGGCTATAGAGTACGCAGTTTAGCTTGCAACTGAACTCTAATATGAGGTGACGCTGAAACTTGTTCAGAAAACTGAAGAACTACCTGGAGCCCCTGTCCAACCCCACTTCCATGAAATGCTCCTTAAAAGTTTGCAAAATATCAATCTGAATTTCCATTGCTGGCCTACTTGACTCTTGTTGTCCAGATCCAGAAGAAATGTTGCCAATACTTTATACTTTATACAAAGAGCTTACCCATTTTATTTGTGGCTCAACTGCAATATTTAGAAGTTATCAGGAGAGCTTATTGTGAGGACACTGTCAGAGTTACGGAGTCACAGCCATTGAGATAAGCTTTGCTTTACTGTGACTGGCCACCATTCAATCACACCTCCTCCACACATGTGGCCTGTTAGTAAAGACAGTATACATTTCACAGATAAAGGGGGTGGGATTTCAAATGGTAAATTCAATCTTCAGCCCAGCAAAGCACATGCGTAATTTTAAGCACATCAATATTGCTTAAAGGCAAATGGACTATTTGGATGGCAAAACTGAAGTATGTTCTTAGAAGTGAAAAGCTCCACAAAACCAATAAACAACTTAATGACATGCAAGATCAGTTTTCTTTTAAAAACAACAGAAAAAAAACCTAAACAAAACCAAACCAAAAAATCCGTGAAACAAAAAATAATCCCCCCACCAAAACAGCATCAGACCTAGACTTTTTTTTTTCTAGCCAGCTCAACACCCAGTATGGGGGCTAGATTTTTCCAAAGAGCTCAGCTCCCATTTATGCTCTTAAATACAGGCCAGATTTTTATAAATGCTCACAATCTAATGTTTAGAGCTCTTTGGACATCTGGCCACTTATTTCTATGCCAGAGCCAAAGCCTTCTAGAAATCTGGTCCCCATTGTGGATGCTTGGCTTTTTTGAAAATTTCACCCCATGGAAACTACTTTTATAATGGCAATTTTTTTTTTTCCCAAAAGGAAAAACCATGGAACATAATTATTTTATGTACAATGTCCACACTTCAAATATAATTGCTGACACTTTTTTTTTTCCCTGCTAAAATTCCCAGTCAAAATAATATTTTCCTCTCCTCCTTAAAGCATTTGGGACCTATATGCACAAAGAAAGATGAAAGAAAGTTTTATTCTATTACTACATGATATTGCTTCAAGATTGAAACTAATGGAGGAATTGCATATAGGAAGAGATGGGGAAAAGCTATTCAGAATGAATGGATATCATAGCAAGACCTGAAGTTGTTCCTCCACTTGTAACAAAGTCAAGTCTTTCAGAAATAATACTAGAAAGAAAAAAATAATTTTATCTGAGGCGGCCTTGAAACTCATCAAGCTATGGAATCTTCTTTTCCTTTGCAAAAGCATAACCGACCTTTTATTTTTCATATTTGCACCTCAGATGCTCTGGTTATAATTTCCATCCTGCTGTGAACAAAGACCAGTCAAGCTACACTGAGAGAATCATCTTTACTGCTCCCTGCAGTACTGCCTATCACATCAGGGCTACTGTTCTCTCCACAAAAATGGAATGCAAGTGCCTAACCGCTAAATATAAACATAATAGCACCATTTAACCACCACTCACACAAAGTGTGAGGAAGCATGTTTAAGTGTCTAAACATCATTTTTACTGAACAACCTGCAATGGATGTTCTAGCTGGGAGCTTGCATGGGAACAGTTAAAAGGCCTTGTTTTCCAGCTGAAGAGACATGTAATGAAAATTAAGTAGCATCCTAATCCATCAACTGCTGTCTCCTCCTCTACTTCATGCCTTACCAATAATCAGGGAGTCATAAATACTGGAGGTGGAAGACACCTATTAGATCATGCAATTCATCTCCTTGCCAAGGCACAGCCGTTCCCCTCCAGTGACCCTCCTCCTAGACATCTCCCAAAGCTATTTCAGCTATCTCAGATGGTGACGATTTCATTGCACCCTGTCAGAGACCATGTCCACAGCAGAAATATTTCCTTGTCCTCCAGAGTCAGCCTGATGATGCTCTGATGGCATCCTTCATACAGGATTGTCTTCTCCCCTTCCAGTGCTGGAGCACCAGAGCAAGCAGCTGTGGTGCCAGCACCTACTGGCCCCAAACCCAGTGGAGCCGCACTGGCAGCAACAGCACTTTTCTGGAAATTCCTGCCTGTGAGCTAGGATCTTTCCAGCAACTGGTGTAGAAATGCAGGTGGGACATAGCTGTTCTGGTGCACTGTGATTACCCTACACCACACATGCTGAAGCATGGCCACCACATCCATCTGTGCAAGTTGATGGGGAAGGAGGAAATACATAGATGTTGGCAGCCCTCTTAACCTCCTCCCCATCACCTGTCTCCACTCATGCTGCGAATGACAGGATTTCACCTGTACCTTGTAAATCATGGATCGTAAATTACAGGCCACTGACAGCTGTTGTCCCACAATGAAGGACTCACTTTTTCCTTAATTTTAAGTCTCACTTTTATGCTTAAGTACTTAGCCAGGATCCAAAGTAGCAGTTTGGTAATTAAAATGCACCCTAGGGAGCCTATAGGCAATTAAATCAAAGAGAATGATTAAAAAACAAATAACAACTACCTTGCCTAACTATTAAGGGTAGAAAAATCTACCCAGGAACCTATATTTACACCACAAAGTTTATTTATAGCCTTAAAGTGATGTTACCACACACATGCAGAATTGCTTTTATCTTAGTTGAATGGAACATCGTGGAGCCTAATCCCTCCAGGACTTCGCAGCCTTACCATACCAACACGTGAACCTTGTGATGGACCCAGGGAGGTAGGTGTGCACCCAGCAGCACTGTCATTACCCCAGTGCACAGTCACTGTCATTCAGAGACATGGTGTGAAGGCCTGAGGGGAAAGATGTGTGGTGGAGTGAAAAAGGAAAGTCTGCCTTTTGGAAAATAGGATTTGATTAGTAGGTTGGAGTTCTGGCACATGACTGGGAAACCTGAGCCTTGCCCCCAGTTTGAAAGTATTTGCACTTACTTCCTGAGAGGAATGCAGTTCCCATTGGCTCATCTTCCCATCAGGAGGAATGAGACAGTCATCTACATTCAAAAGACCAATTTGTGGTCCTAAGTACAAGAAACTGTTTCTTGGCTCCAAATGAGAGTTTTAAAAAGCTGCTTGACTCAAGGCTGCAGGTTGGCAGTTACATATGGCAGTGGAAGAAGGTTTCATGCATATGGTCTATACACTGTTTGTTATTAGTTCATTTTTGACAACCTCTCTGCCACTCAGCTCAACGTTGGGACTGTTGTAACTGGCTCTCCTGGACACATAGCCTCTCTTGTTTGTTGTAGGTGAACTTGACTTGGCTTTGTGAATTTTGCTCATGGAAATGGATACCTTCCAAGCCCCTTTTAAAGCTCCAGTTCTTAGGTTTGCTCTCTGTCTCTCACTGCTCCTCCACCCAGCTTTCTTTCTGTTTTCTACCAAGGTAACACCTTTTTGTACTAGCAACAAACAACACTGATGCTACTTTTTTGAGTTACTTTTCTCTTCTGATGTGCTTGGTCCACCTTGCTGTAAGCCGATAGATTCCAAAGTAAAGAAGTTTTTATAGCCATGGAACATGTAGTACTTGTGAGATTCTTAACTGTGAGTGGGAGCATAAATTGACTGTTTAGCTACATAAAAATTGACATTTTTTTCTTTTTTAAATGAGTGTTTGTATAATAGTAGCAAGCCTGACATGTTCCTAAGGAATTGTGCCAGAAGACATATACCATCTTTCCTATACGTTTCTGTGGGTTCTGAGACAAGATGTTTCACCCATACCTATATGTAACCCAAAGGGCTTTCCCTGTTCCTGCAATGTTGCTGCATGCTATTTACTAGAGTACTCCATAATGAGAATAATAAACAATGGTGCATTTCTACCATAACCAATATGTACAGAAACTGTGGGGTTTTGGAGTGAAAAGCTAATTAGCAATTTCACTATGATTTAGGTGGCCCATGTAAACAAAGCTAGTTTTAAAATTGCCATAAAATCGGCTTTATCTTAAGTTGAAATAGCTGCTCAGTACCAGAGTAATTCTTTAAGATTGCTACTGTGAAACTAGTGATAATGCAGTGTTGGGTGGTCAACATTTCACAGAGTGGAGCAATTAGCCAAATGGTATAAATAATACTTGCTTGAGCTCTCACCTGGAGCTGGCTAGAGAAAGAGATAATTTATTTTCATTACCCATCCAGTTTCACTGGGAGTTTACTGGCAGATGATGAGGACTGGACTAACTTGCTTTCTTCCCTGGGCATTCACCAGCTGATGTGGCTTCTTCATGTGGGAGCACTGCTAGTGGGAACAAAGTACAGAGATCTGAGGGCTGGCACTGCCAAAAGAGCAGAGAAAGTCATATCCTTAAAAGCCTACATTTCTGCTAAATGTGATGATTTAATGGGTGATTGCTAGGTTTATTTCCTTGGAAGTCTTCTGAAAACATTTTTAAGATCTGAGTAAACTCTTTGGTGTTTTTGCATAGACTAGTTTGCATTCTGAAAGGAATGACCACTAGGACATGCTACCTCAAGATGTTTTGTTGCTGAGGTTCAGGGGCATAGAGTATGAAAAGCTGCTAACAAAAGCAATGGTTGTTGGTTCTGAACATGGAGGGACCTCAGGAGGAGACCTTCAGATCTGCACTGTGGCATCCACCAAAGAGTAGTGCATGGGCCTTCCAGAAACCACATTTGTCCCAAGGAGGGCAGAGCTTCAAGAGGCAGCACTCTAGTCACTTTCTCAGATGGACTATAGGCAGGGTTTAATAGGATGGACAGACAACTTATGTAAAATTCATGACTGGATATCATCAAAGTGCCATTGCAAACAAATAGAAGAGAAAAATAAACCCAATATGCTACTTGTACATGCATATGCAGCAAACACCTGATTGCATTTTCATTTAGAAAATCGTTTAGCCTTATTTGCCATGGCAAGCCTGGCTTCCTTCACTGCATTTCTTCTCAGTGAAACCAGCCTCTGAATACCACAGTGACACAGTATGGATTCGGCAGGGCATTGGTCCCATCACATTAGGCTCCGTCACATCACATCAGTTGATGTGACTGACAGAACCCGACGTCTCGTGTCACAGCAGGGCACGTCTCCCAGCACCGCAAGTTACAAAGACACACTTTCTAGCAAAGTAAAATAAAGATGAATTGAAATGATGTTGGGTGGGGGAACACTGTTAAGGTCTTCCTGGTCAGAGCAATCTAACAGTGAGCTGTATTCCAGTTCATTAATTTAGAGTAAGATGGGTGCGACTTACTAATATGTTCTATGTAATTTGCTACTTCAGAAAGGCTGGCTTTATTAATATGCAAAAGGAGATGAAGAGGCAATAGTTCCCTCAATAAACACGTTGTATATATGTGTGTATTCAAGCTTGGCAGGCATTAAGCTACCTATATGCATTTGTATGTTGTATGTGGTTATATCCCCGTACCCAGGTAGACAACTGGATAAAATGCCTATGGACACAAGGAAAACAGCTACAACCCCGCATTCCATTTTACATTTTTGGGCCTCTGGACAGTTCACACTTCTGTGTGTGAAAAAGCTGCTAGTACCATACTCAGGTGTGGTGGGTGGGTGAAATGACTGCCCTGTCTCTAGGTTGTGCAGCTTTTTTAAGCTACAGGTGTCTTCTACCTTTTACTGTTAGCCTGCAAGGTCCTCAGCAGGTCCTCAGGACAGCCTTTACTTTTCATTTGGCTTAGTGACAGACATACTTTCTTAAGCCCATTGTTGCTCCTTTTTTCTGTTGTTCTGACAGTTAAATGGAGCACAGAGCTTTCTTTTCTACTTGTTCAGTGGGCGATGGAGGAAGAGGGGATCAGCTCTACTGCCCTAACACTCTGTACTGCCAAAACCCTGAAGATCAGGAAATATGAATATATATAAGAAAGTAGTTGCATATGGTGTAGTGCATATGTATTTACCTACTAATAGAGCAGTGATAAGTGTATTTTACAGGAATG
>NW_009633624.1:63623-86371 GCF_000690535.1 Cariama cristata
TGCATTTTAGCCATTAATATACATTAGCACCTCATGATCATCAGAGGCTTTGCAGTGCAAATATTATTAGAGGCTTAGCAGTACGATTATTTTTTAGTCTACAGATTGCATCCCCCATTCTGCCTGGACACCTCACACTCTCTTTTACCCTACAATTACATGCATGCTGTCTGTTTTCTGACACACTTCTCCCATGCCTTATGCTCATGCCCCCTTTTCTCACAGTCCCTTCAGACCCATCCCTTCAACCCTATTCAACCACTCTCAAAGTACTTTCCCTTTGGCACTCCAGAATGCCTTCTGCTTCCCCCATTCTTTTATTGCTTACTACTGCAATTGCTGTCTATGGAAATCAGGAGTCCCCTACCCTGAGTCAAGCTGAATTCCTCACTGCAAGCAGTGGACGTGGCAGCTATTGTCATTAGGGTGGTCAGCCTGCCTTTCACCAGGAAAGCCTTCTAGAGAGGACAGCCAGCCCTGCTGAGATGGGCTTGGCACCTGTGCCAGAGGAAATAATGGGCAGCAACTGCTCTTCTGAAAAAGGGGAAAGAATCTGAACTTTGATTATTTGAGCTCAGCCTTTTAAAATAACAGTCACACCAAGCTCATGAGATGCCTGGTAAAGAAAGCTTCAGGAGTATGAAAAGGTCACATGAAGGCACTTTTCCCACCCCTGTTTGTAGGCGTTTAGAGCAGCTCAGCCTGTTGGCCTTGATAACTGGTGACTAGTTGGAGTCATTATGTATCTTGCTTTTCCTCTCATTAGAAACCACGTTTTGTGAGTTTCCTTCCTTTATTTTCTATTTCGATGGCATTCAGGACTTTGTGTCACCCTTCCATCATTAAATGCTAATTTGCAGTGCATTAGCTGAGTAAACATTAATATAAAAATAAATCCAAACTTGGCTGTATGTGACAGTTTTTAATTAAACACTCATTTATTCCGAGGCTGAACTGTGGTGTTTGGATAGAGCTTTGCACAGAAACACTGGCCTGCCTAAAGTGTGAGTAAAATACATAGTGTCTGTAAAAAAACATTGAGATGCTCTGAGAGTCTATTACCATAAGAGACTGAAATACAGCTTTTCATCTTACCTGAATACTCTTTCTCTGGTTTTGCTTTCCTGTGGCTGCTGAAGAAAAGGTATGTCTCTAATACTTTAGTAACAGGAAAGTAAAGGTGGTTTCTGCAGCCGTATTCATACTGTTGAACTAAAACCTGCCAGGGAATGTTCCTTAGCATTGGACCTTGATCCAATAATTGAATTGTTAGCATGGGCTCTTCCATGGCTTTGGACTTGCCAGCATGACCAGCCAATATCACCCCAAGCAATTCCTAGGCATGTTTCAGGAAATTTTGGGGGCCACAGACCATTTCCAGTGGGTTGCTGTATGCAGTTGTCCTGTTTTAGAGGGTAAGAGAGCTTAGGTATCATTTCAGGTAATATGGGGCATTTTGTGCTAGTTGGTGTCACCGCTGGAGTATCATCCCACATCTGCCCAAATTGCCTGTACAGAGGCTGCCCATGTTGGTACCCAACCTGACTCCAAAGTTGCCTTGATGATTCAGCTGCTGTCACTGGCAGTGGTGGAAGCTGCCAGGTGCTCAGGGCTGTTGTCATCAGGCCAGATGTGCACAACTGTATTTAAGAAGCTGAGATTTTTAAAATGCTGATTTATGCGTGTCTGGTTCCATAAAGATATATATAGATGAATATAGAAGGTAGTTTTGAAATTCAGTAGTAGAAAACAGTTACGGAGCAGTGATTTGTGAAACACTACAGAGTTGCACACTGAGAAAAGGAAATCACCACCCTAGCTCAGTCACCCCAATGTGTTAATCTGACAACTTCGGTAGTCAGCACTGACTGCAGGAGGTATCTGTTTGTAGTGCAATGGACAAAGCAGCAGTTTAATTTGTATTGTCATGTACACTGGGATTTTCCAAGATAATCTGTAAGGGAATACATAACCCAATTCAATAAGATACAGTGATTGTATCTCTCTTACAGTCCTTTGAAATCAACTTTTAGAATATTATTTACTTTAGTATATAAATGCTCCAGAAAAATATTTATAGTCAAAGGCTACCTGATTTCTTTTTAAAGCTACCCTATTATCATCTTAGGAAAAAACGTTATGAAGCTGAAATTGCACTATATCTTCATGCATATGCGTGATTATTCAGTCATCCATGATGTGCACTTACTATATTTCAAATGGCAGTTATCTTCTTCCTAAACAGACATGAGTATGTAAAACTGTGTAACAGTTAACTTTTTTCCTGATATATCACCCTATTTTCATGATGATATCATGATTATAAGATCCATCATATTTTCTTTTTTTTTTTTTTAATTCAGCATTTTAATGTAAGCCTTTTTGTATCTATGACTTAGGTTAAAACTACAATTGAATTTTCCGCATTTACTTTTATATGAACATAACTTTATTTAACCTGCCATAACTTCTTTGAGTATTATTTTCCATCTTTGGACATTTACATTACATTTTAGACATGTTTTTTAAGACATATTACAGGGGAAAAGACAATTGCAATTTAACTTCCTTCCAGAGAAATTGTTATAGGAGTAACATTTGTATTGCAAAGACTAAGGATATATTTTCTAAAGATTTTATTTTTAAAAAAATATTAATTTATGCATAATTGATTAAAAATTTATATTTAGAAGTTGTAGAGTTTTTTTATAGAAAGTAGCCTTTTTTCCTTGAATGATTTCAGTGTCAGAAAATTACATATTAAACAGCAAATGCAATTAGCAATCTGATTCCTTGAATTTATCAGATTCACCTGAATCTGATGTTTTCCACTACATGTCAGGGTATTTTAAAAATTTCCTGGCATTTTCATCATTAGTTATGAGAACTGAATATTCTTCTTTTCTTACCTACTGGTAGGGCGTTTTCTATGTTATGGAGTTCCTTCAGAAACAACCTTCTTTCAAAATTGCTTCCATCCTCTGATAAAATGCTTTTTTTTAAATTCAGATTGACTAACAATAAGCCAACTAATCCCAGAAAAGATGAGGAAAAACCCACATACTTCTTGTTTGGTTCTTGCTGTAAAATTTTTTTTAAGGTATCATGAACATCAGCATTGCATTAGCTGACTTAAGATACATATTTTTTAAGCCAAACTTCACCAGCACAAATTTACTATTTCTGATGTTCCTAAAACCTAAACCAATAACAAAAAGATTCCAAGTTTTGACTTTTCTAAGAAAGATCCAACAGGAAAAGGCCTTTAAGTGACAGAGGAAAGATTCAAAGGTATTAAGGGACAGATTTTTCAAAGTGAACTCCTAAAATGGGAGTTATGCACAGGAATTTTTAAAGCCCTACAAAGTTCTCTTGCTCTTTCTCTCTGAAACAAATACAGTTAATCTATCTAGCTGAAACAAATATCGTTAAACAGCTGTTTCTAAATAATTTTGTGCTAGTGGAACACAGAGAAATACTAGGCAGAAAGCAAATATTTAAACCCATTTATTTATTTGCATCACAAAAAAGAGTGAGATTGTTCTTGCTGCTCTAGCAGGACACTCTCAGTTTGTAATTGATACAATTAATTTGGCTAATAATCAGGCTAAACTAATTATCTCACCCACAGTTAGAGGTGAAACACAAAAGGATGTTACGGTCTTGCAAGCCAGAGAGAGGGTAGTTTTCTTCATTATACTTTATAAACACACTTCACCTAAATAAAAATGAGTAATGGGGTAAAGGATTTTTTCAGTATGTGTTTGGGCTGAATGTATTACTCATGAATGAATTATGCAGGTCATTCCAAATATGTGCTGACAATATCTCCGCACAACAAGAGCACTGATACTGCGAACATCAGGCTTTCAAAAATCTTGAGTCAGGTCACAAAATACTGAAAGTGGATTAAAGCCCAAGAAGTTTAAAAAAAAAATGCTTAAAGTTTTGTTTGCTTCTCTTTTTGATTATGGACCTTGAAGAGCCACATCCTTAAATTTTTCTCTACAGCTGAATGGTCAAGAAATGCACCATATTTAAATGAAAGCAGAGATTATCTTTTAACCATCTGACTGTAAGAATTTGTTTTAAGGAAAAAAATACCCAAACACCTGGATCTTTATAGAACTGGTAATAAAAATGTAAGAGCTGGAAATGATGCAGTGTAAATGCTGGAGATTTCCAAGTGAATATGCTGCTCCTTGTAGGTTTCAACTGTTTTAAGATAATTGATTTTCTTTCTCCACTTGTAAAGCCTTGATTAGTGAACTCCTGTTTCATGAATTCAGGTAAATTCAGTGGGGTCCAAGAATATCTCTAGAAGTGGTACAAACAAACCTAACCATGTCACAATATTAAAATATCTAGCCCGTATTTATGACTTTGCTGGTGATGATCAAACAGATTTTTGCATTGGTGGCACCTGTGTGTGCATTTGCTTTGTGTGGGTCTATGAGAGAGGTGTTGATGGACTGCAATCACCAACACTTCCTGTATGTTAGGCAGGTGCGCTTTGGCTGGGAAGGAGATCATTGGTGATGGACAAAGATTTCTCTAGAAGGTTCAATTTAAACACGCCCAATGACCAAGAAGCTGGGACTGTGTGGTGTTACTGCTGTGTGGCTGGTGGTGTTTTACCCATGCCTGATCACTCCTGGTTAGAAAAGTGCCTAGCACAACCAACAGGAGGTCAAAGGAATCATAAATCCAGCACACACCAGCTCTCTGAGGTCTGACCTGCAGTGTGATCTCATACCAAGAAGCATCTTGCTTGCTGGAGTATTCTTGCCCGTATTATGGCATTCCCATACCAAGGGCAGCCGGAGCATGCTTTCTCTGATCATATCTCCATGCCAACATGCTCCTGCTCCCACGCAGCTACATGTTGTTCTGCATACCCCATCCTGCTACCGAGGGCATTTCTCACCACCTGCCTGACCACACAAAACAGAATATCCCCCGTGAAGGAAAAGTGTGTATTTTACAAGAGGCAGCTTTACTTTAAAAAAGACCAAATCTCTTCCCCTGGATGTTACGAACCAGGATGGGGAACTGATGTCTGTGGAGGTGACACAGCAGGGTAAGACATTCACGAATTATGAGGGCCGATGTCAGTTCCAAGTGACATGTTTTCCATAACCTACTGCCTCTCTTTGTTTATCCATCAAATACAATCTATAAAGCAATTGCTCATCTATTTAGTCTTCGGTAGGGCATAGAAATGCAAGTCAGACCTCAAATTTAGTTTGTCATTTGCTTTCTCAAAAGGAGATGTGATTTATGTTTATAATAAATTATTTGAAATGTCATTTAATAAGAAAACAAATGGCAGTTGGATTCCCATGAGCAAGGAGAGGGGATTGTGAAACTTTGAATTAAACGGTTTTATCTTATCACAGTTTAAGTTACACATTTTTATTCTAATTGTAAAAATTATCTGCCTTGACATATCTTTTCCATTATTTTTCTTAAAGGGTATTCATCAGCGGTGTTAATGATGACACAAAATTTTAATATATGCATTAAACATTTAAGTTTTAATATGTTAACATGACACAGGATGTGAATAATAACAATGTTTTATATATGAAGTGAAAACATATTTTATGTTGGAAATAGTTAGAATGCCTGGCAAGTGACTTATATCCATAACAATTTCATTTAAATATTGCTTTTGCACCCCATCTATCTTAGATGCAATTTTATAGTCCTTTTTAAAAATTCATTTCAGCATGACCTCTTTGAGGCTGCAACTTAGTGCCTCTAGCCTACATATTCAATTGCACTTGTACTTGTTCCTATTCAATTACCTTTCAAAGTGCAGAAACCAGCAAGTGCCCAGACCTGAACTGCATTTACCATTCTGGGGCTCTTCAGGAATTACAACTTCTGTGTGGTTACACAGTAATAAGAGTAAAAGGCAAAAGGAAATTCATCAAATTGCTAAAATATGATGGTCTACCAGATTTGATTTAGATCTTCATAATTTGGGACCCCTTGGAACAGCCAGGTAGCTCCTAATATAAGATTATGTTCCCTTGAATATCAAAAAATTATGATGCATATATACAACAGCTTTCCTTTTATTTCCTCATATCATACCTTCTGTCTTGTGGCTTAACAATCAGTGTGCCAATACCATTAGAGAAAGGGATATCTTTGAAAGGATGCATCTTAAAAGGAAAGGAAATATTTTGGTATTTTAATGTGCCTAAATGGGAAAGTAATTCACAAAAATCTCTGCAAAATTTCTATCCTGTACTGGCTTATTATCATAAGATCAAGTTGTGCTGACAGAACGAAAACTCTGTTCTCTGAGCTTATACGCAGCATAAATTCAAGCCTGGTTTTCTTTCATGACAGTGTATATGCTTAAACAGACCTTGCTGTATCCCAAGGGTTCACACTTTTAATCCGCTAAGGCTGCAATGTACGTTAAAAAAAAAAATAAATCAGGAAACAGGCACCGTATTGATACCAAGCATCTTTTGGACCTGCAAACAAGCTCCCCTGTATGGTGCCCATTCTCATTAGCTGGCTGAGAATTTACAGCTCATCACTGAGCACATTTTTCACAGAGAGTAGCAGACAGTGCCGTCCAGCAGTAGGCTGGCTCCACCCCACCACCTCCAGCAGATCTGAAAAGTCAAGGAAGCAGGTCAGGAACAACACCAGGGAAGGGCAGCGGATGCCTGCATATCTCCCCTGGAAAAATTCTTCCTGCAACAAGGCTGAGATTTCTTTCCTCTACATTGAATTCCAGTTGAATGTGGTGGTGTGATACAATAAGCAATCGGGAGATACTAGAAAAATCATCCTTTCAGAAACATAGCTTAAGAGCTAGTACTGAATATGCAAATATTAACATGCAGAGGGAATATATTTTTATCTTTAGAAATACAAGCTATAATTTGCTTCTATGTTTATTTGTGTCTGGTATGCAATGTCAAGCATTTAAAATATTTATGGTCATGTTGGTTCTAGTCCAGCCCTTTGATATTTCCTATTTGTATCTTTTAAGTGAAATTCCTTGTTAATGAGCTACAGTAAAAGTATTTTAAAAGATGGGTTTTCTTCTACATGTTATACATGAATACATGTTTTTAGAGCAGAAATGGATGAGTGAACATTTATTTTGAAGAAAACATTTATTCTAATTATTATTTACTTTTCCTTTTTTTGTTATCTTGTTTTAAAAAAGGATGCGAATAAGTTTACGAAGGTCACAAGGATTGTTCTGCCTCTGCAGACAATTCACCTACAGAGGCTCAGTCACTGATGGAAAATTGCAAAATGGAACTTCTTTTTTTCCTGTGGTGAATAATTTATGCTTGGGAATGGTTTCATCACCGAGCACTCTTCAAGTCATTAAACTGAACTGAAGAAAATGGGGTGAAGTCATCATCAGAGAAGGTCAATTTATGGAAATACTGTTATCTCTTTCACAGTATTATTAATACCTACTGACACCCCCATGTTCAGTGGGGCAAAGTCAATCATTAGCCTATAAGGTATAAGTAAGGTCTCAGACACATGCTCACAATGAGAACATCGCTATTGTAAAAGTGATATGAATGCAGCAGCTATGAGAAGGAGAAGACAGGGAGAAAGAAGGGAGAGGTAGGTCTTGATCTGAAAAAGCCACAGACATAAAATCTAAGTTTCAGCAGGCTGTTGTATTTCTTGCCACGGACCTGCATCGTGCTATTGTTATGCATTTGTAACTTCCTATCAGTATCTACACAGCAGATAGTTTCGATGTCTGAAGAAGTGCCAGAAGATTTGTCTTTAATTTTAGGAAGAATTAACTTGGCTGAGTATTAAAAGGAAAGGCTATTTGACTCCCTTTGAAATGTGTGTAATTGTAATATTTACAACATGTTACCTACTAATGTCTATTTAAAGCACATTGTCACCTGGGAAAAGTTCTCTACAAGTCCTACTCTTTTCAAACCGAGTGGCTTGCACGTAGATTACAGACATGTTAATCTTTGCAAAGCATCTGACATGACTTGAAGGTTCAGATAAGGCTACTTCCTTAGCAGGATTCTTGGCACTGGCAATCACAAACAGTGCAAGTTAAAGAATTTTCTTAGCTGAAAATGCTATTCCACTGCACGAGCTTGAGAGGATACAATGCTTCAGTGACAAGGTTCTATATAGGCCCTTTAGAAATACCTCTAAAAATTCTACATACAAGCAAATTAATTTTATAGCATTCCATCTGTGTATCATAATATTTAAAATAAACATATAATTGATGGACACATAATGGTGTATGTATTTAACAGGTATTTCCTAAGCCAGTCCCACTACCTTTGACTTGCAATTTTTACAAATCTGATGACAATGCAAGTGCACTTTCCTGCGACGAAACATAACAAATCTTGATCCTGAACAACACAGAATCTCCTCTTGTAATCAATACAAATCACGCCCTTTATTTCAAATGAAATGAACTGTCCCTTCATTTTCTGAGAAAGATAAAAAGAGTTTATCCAGTTTTTGTTTTTCCAAATCCCAAATGAATTATCTGACATTGACATGATCAGTAAGAGCTGCTGAATGCATTGAATCTTTTTTTTTAAAAAAGTGAGTTACTTAAAATGTAACTACGGATTTAGGATAATTTAAGAATATTATTGTCTAAGTGATTTAGCAGTAGCATCATAGAAATGTAGGAATGAAAGGCACCTTTACAAGTCAGCTAGTCAGTCTCCCTGCTTTGAGAGAAGGTCAAATATACTCAGACTATCTATCTGATCTTTGTCTAATCTGTTCGTAGAAGTCTTCAGTTATGAAGTTAAAGAAGCTCCCTAGGCAGCCTATTCCAGTCCTTAACAACCTTGGCAGCTGGAAAGTTTTTTTTTAATGTCTAATTTAATCTAGTCTAATTTAATCTAATCTAACCTCTTTCTCCCTTTTGAAAAATTAAACCAGTGATTTCTTTCTTACATTTGGTGAACATGGAGAGGGACCGATGACCATGCTTTTTATAACATCTTTTTACATATTGGGAGATGATTACTGAATTGCTCCTCAGTCTTCTCTTTTCCAAACTAAACAAACCTATTTCTTTTGACCTTCTGTCACATTTTTAAACCTCTTAGCAGTGTTTCTGCACTTGCCTGCACTCCAGTTTGTCGGAGCCATGCTCAAAACCAGGCTGCATATTTTAGCTGAAGCCCTATTACTGCTGCATACGACGGAATAAAGACCTCCGTCTTGTTAGATGGCACAACATTTAACACACTCCAGAATGACACTGGCCTTTTTCCTCAGCATAGTGTTCAAACATATTAGATTTTTTAATTCACCATTACTGCCAAATTTTTTTTCTGCTTAGCCATCTCACATTTTCAGTTGGTTTTCTTCCTTCCCAAGCATAGCTCTCCTTAGAATTTCATATTGTTGATTTTGGATTATTTTAGTAACATTTTAGAATCACTGTGAGTACTAATCTTGTCCTCCCAAGTGCTTGGAATCCCTCCTAGAAAGATGCCATGTGCCAGTTTTATGTGTACTACTTAATCCATTGTCCAAGTCAGTAATGTGACTGTTTAGTAGACTGGACCCAGCACAAATTTGTTGTGTGAGTTTTATAGCAAGCTGCTAAAAATGACAAAGTTTAGGGTTTATTTTGATTGGAATCCTTCACTCATTTCATTTGTTTATAACTACCAACCTAGTTCAACACATGAAGGCTTGCATCCTTATGATGTAATTCTTCTGATTAAATCCTTTTACAAATGTCATCATCCATAAGTAGCTGTGTCAAAAACAACATGTCTTTCATAAATTGCGTACAGAAACAACAGTGCCATTGCTTTTTCCTTTCACTTTTCTTCAGTCCCTTTCAGGAGAAAAATGCTAACTACATAAGTCCTTGTCACATTCTCTTTGCCCTGATTTATGACACACCTTTGCAGAGAGGCTTGGAAATAACTTTGGGTATTATCACTGAAATTATAGCTCATGATCCATAATTTCCTATAACATTTCAATACGAACAGGTAAAACCATCACTACCACAGTTTCTATATACTGTATAAAATGTTCTTTCCTTACCTATAGCATATACTAATTTTAAAAAATGGGAGTGTAGATATATGCATGACCCTTGTTTCGCACTTGAGATTCGCGTTCAGATACATAGGATTGCTGAATCATAAAGCAGGTTAATCTGGAGTGCCACTGTTTACTAACTTCACCCGCTAATTTACCCCCATTGCCATCAGTAAAATTGTACAGGAATAATGCACCTAATTCGCTTAGGTGTCTTTGTAAATATTACTGATTGGCTGTCTCTCTGGGTGCTCAAATGCCTTTTCATATCTGGCCCCTAATGAATAATGAAATGAAGATGTTGCCCTCAGCTTACCAGCTTTGCTTTAGCATTGCCTGCATTCTGCCTGTCAACTGGATTTAGCATATTTGCATAATTGTGTTTCATTCACTCACTACTAGATTTTTTTTTTAAACAAGAAAGGAAAAACCAAACCAAACAAGGAAGCAGGGAACAGCCTATCTGCATGAAGCATTTAAATAAATTCTGCTAGGCATGTTTGAGCAGATCCTATTTATGCATTTAGTTTGAAAAAAGTAAAACATTTAAGGTAATTAAAATAAATCTGAATTCCATTTTAAATCCTGCTGGCATTATTTAGTGTTCTATGAGAACTGTTGTGCAAAGGAAAAAAAAGAAGGGTAAATAATCTTTTCCCAGTACAATGAAGTAGTCCTACTGCTATTGAAATGTACAACAAAAATTCTGGAGTCTTTTGGAAGAGCAGCAGATAACTTCAAGCTTTTGCATGGGCCTGATTTTTAAAAGAATCCACAGCAGTTCAGTCAGTGAGAACCCTCTTTAACTGCCAAGTTGATGGTGGCCAAGGCTGCATATAATAAAAATTTTGCTTTTACTAATTTGGGGGTTGGAAGCTCAGAACAAATCTTGACATCTTCTGAGGAACAGAATTACTTCTGTTGTTGCAAACTGGGTAATTCCAATGCATAAGCAAGCAAGGGTTTACTACGACTTTGCAGGGACATACTCTGCAAACAGAATCACACAGAATCACAGAATGGTTGGGGGAAGGGACCTCTAGTCCAAGCCCCCTGCCAAAGCAGGTTCATCTAGAGCAAGTAGCACAGGAATGCATCCAGGTGAGTTTCGAATATCTCCAGAGTAGGAGACTCCACAACCTCTCCGGGCAGCCTGTGCCAGTGCTCTGCCACCCTCAAAGTACACAAGTTCTTCCTCATACTCAGATGGAACTTCTGTGTTTCAGTTTGTGCCCGTTGCCCCTTAACCTGTTGCTGGGCACCACTGAAAATAGTCTGGCCCCATCCTCTTGACACCCACCCTTAAGGTATTTATAAATATTGATCAGATCCCCTCTCCTCAGTCTTCTCTTCTCCGGTCTGAACACACCCATTTCCCTCAGCCTTTCCTCATAAGAGAGACACTCCAGTCCCTTCATCTTCGTTACCCTCTGCTGGACTCTCTCCAGTAGTACCTTGTCTTTCTTGAACTGGGGAGCCCAGAACTGGACACAGAACTCCAGATGTGGCCACACTAGGGCAGAGTAGAGGGGGAGGACAATCTCCCTCAACCTGCTGGCCACAGTCTTCCTGGTGCACCCCAAGATACCAGTGGCCTTCTTGGCCACGAGGGCACATTGCTAGCTTATGGGCAACTTGCATCCACCAGGACTCCCCGGTCCTTCTCCACCAGGCTGCCCTCCAGCAGGTCAATCCCCAGCCTGTCCTGGTGCATAGGTTATTCCTCCCTAGGGGCAGGACCCTACACTTGCCTTTCTTGAATTTCATTAGGTTCCTCTCCACTCAGCTCTCCAGCCTGTCCAGGTCTGGCTGAACAGCAGCGCAGCCTCCTGGTGTATCAGCCACTCCTTCCAGTTTTGTATCATCAGTAAACTCGCTGAGGGTACACTCTGTTCCTACATCCAGGTCACTGATCAACAGGTTAAACAAGACTGGGTCCAGAACAAACAAGAAAAAAAAGAGCGTAGCTTTGCGCAGATGTGGAAGAAGGATTACAGAGGGTTAATCTAGCAGTGAGACAAAGAGCTTTCCTCTTCAAGGGATTCAAAAGGAAGGAACAGAGGAGAGGAGAAAAATTTAAAAGTAAAGGGGAAAAAAATGTGAGAACAGTAAGATTTTTTTCTTCTTCCAAATACTTCAGGTCTGCAGCTGGTTAATTTAGTCCCAGACCATAAAAACAGTGGCTATAACAGAAGCATAGAAAATAGGCTGCACCTCAGGATCCTGTATTTCAGAAGAGTACTTGATCTGTCCTAGACCCTTCTGATGCGAACAACTATATCTACGTTGAGGCATCTTCCCAACACGTTCTTAAAAATCTCCACTGACAGGTGAAATTCAACAGTTTCTCTTGGTAATATTTCTCAGTGTTTCTTTACTTCTATCACAAGAAATTTTTTCCCTGAAGTCTAAAGCTAAGTCTCTCTTACTTGAAATTACTTCTTCCTTTATCCTCAGTGGACACGAAAAGATGTTTTTCACTCCTTTGTAAATAGCCAGACTGTTACCATGTTCCTCCCAATTTTCTTTAGCTGTTGCTCTTCACCACCACCAGACTTCCAGTCCTTCCTTACAGCCCATGTGCTCTGGATTTCTTGTAATTCTCACTGCTTTCTCCTGGCCTCTCTCCAGCTGATCTGAATCTTCCCCTACCTGTGAGGCTTGAGTAGGTTCCCATATCCTGTGGCACCTAGACAGAATAGAAAAGATATGGCCTTTTGCACATCTTTGATTTAAACCTGAAAAATCTGAGTGATTTCTTTAAAGGTGGTAAGTACTGTCCTCACAGGGAGGTGACGCGATGTAGTGTTTCATCAACATAAGTCATGCTTTTCTTCAACTGTTTGTTTGCTATATATATCTGTCACTGTTTAACTAAGGATTTCAATGACTATTGAAGAAGTGGCCCTGACATTTTCAGCAAAGACAAGTTGGTTCAAAATTCAGCTACTCACTGATCTCCATATTAAGCATGGTAATGAATTAATACTTTTATGTGCACCAAATAAACCAGTAAGAAATAATGCTGAATACTAAACTGAGACTAAATCCTTTCAGAGAAATTCAGATTTGGTGCTTTAGGATTTCTAGGACTGTCATGTCTGATTTTAAGCTGTTTCTAACACTAAGTATTACAGCAAATTTATTTTCTGAAACATGATTGGGAAAAAATGGTTTTGTGGGATTTCATGGGCATTGTGTCTTTGTTAATCAACATGAAATACATTACACTTACCAGTAAGAAATTAGAAATAATTAATGCATATTTCTTTTTTTTAATTGCCACTCTTGGAAGCTCTGTATATTTATGAAAATCAAGAGCAGTTCTTTCTGGCTCACACAAATCACTACCCATTACCCAGAGCAAGCCGAGGCATGGAATAGGTGCAAAATAGGTTCAAGTGAGGTTCATCATATGTACTGGAGGTAAAGATTCTCCTGCTATAAATTAGCTAATAATGTATTTGACAATACAGAGAGCTAACATGTCTAACAAACAGCTGTATTTGCACTCCTACAGATAATCGGTGAGCACTCAACCACAATGAATAGATTGAATGAGGCTGATAGTTCTTTACTGTTAAGACTAAGTCAGAGTGTATTAATGTAACACATGGTCATACATGTGCCCCAAAAATGTGAGACACATGTGCCGACCATCCAGCCATGCTGATCTTTGGTACTCTCTCACCTTGCTCACAGTGGATTACTGCTGACAAGTTGTAAGTCCAGCTTGGCTGGATTCAGCTATGGGATCTGATCCTTTGTGATGCTGAATACCGCTCTAAGTGATGCAGACTGCTGAATGCAAGTCAGCACTTCATGGAAAATGCTCAGAAAACTGCAGAAATAAGTCCAGGCGCTGCCAACCCCCAAGAGGAGACAGGGAAAGCAAGAAATGACTCAGAATGGTCCTCAACTCTGTTTTCTGATTTCCTCCAGTTGCTCCTGTCATCAAAAAATACCACCAAAAGGAAGCAAAAAACTTAATTAATGGCCAAACTATGTGTGGGCCTCCTCCTGCTGTTCTAGGCATGAAGTTGTTGTGGCAAATTTAAGAAAAGGGCCTTTTTGTTTTTTGTTTTCTCTTTGTACGAACTGGACCCAATCTCTGCAGGCTCCAGGGTTCTATTGTTCAGTTTATTAGCCTTTCCCAAGAAATGCAGTTTTAACCATTGAGGAGATAGAGGTAAATAGTTCTATTTCTCTAGAGAAACCAACTACATTATGATTATGAAAAAAATGTGAGGCTTGAAATGCTTTCCTTGTTTGACTCTTGTCACTGGCTAGGTCTACAGCTTTCAAACTCACGTTCTCTAGACAGGCGTGCACCCACACCACACAGCTGACTGTGCACAAAACTCTGGTGTCTAGTTGGCAGAATAGCTTATTTCCGTCAGCTTGGCTTCTGGGACTCACTTTCCCACACATGCAGAACAGTTAAGAGTCTCCAGTGGAATATCAGAGTCCCAGTTCCTCTTTATGTGGATATGGGAAGAGAGAGAATGCCAGACTCCTGAGCTTGAGCCCATTTGTCCCAGAAGACCAAAGTTTAGGCCAAGGAATTCAAATATGAAGCAACCAGAATCCTTCACATCCCAATGCAGGGTGCGTGAAGATTTTTGGGAAGTGCAAGAGCAGGTTAAATTGTCCATTTAGACAGCACATACATTTTTTGTGTATAAAAGTAAAGTAGCTATCTTTTCTCTTCCAACCTATCGATAAACCAGTCTTTCTATTGGTCTTTCAACTTTTCTCTGCATTTTGTCAACTGGAGGCAATTTGCATGGCTTATTTCTTGTCCAGGTAAGGTGAGCAAATGGCCCCTTAAGCTGTAAAATTCTAGGAATGAATGAGCAGGCAGCAGTAGCAATTGTAGCTGGGATTACTTTATTTACTTGTGAATCAGCTGTATTAGCAGATGGGAGTGAACAAAAAGAAGGGAAAATAACTTATTTGCTGTGATTGGCTAAGTTCATTAAAAAAAAAGACATATTTTCTAAGGGATATCAATGGAGGAGGGATAGCAAAAATATTAAGTGGTTTAGATCCAGGGAATTTGGTCATGACAAGTATTGCCACATGTTACTTGGCCAGCTCGTCTGAAAGGAATTTTTTTTGCAACTGCATGCTGCATCTATAGTATGGACCACGTCAGAAAGCCCATGTCTAAAGCATTTGTAGAGGGTGTGTTTCTTGACCTGACATGGCAGGCTATTTCCTATATAACTGGATTGCCTGGTATTCTTTACGGAAGCAAGGTGTTTGATAACTCCAGGGCCTTTTGTGGACAAGTGGACTTGTGGGGAATCCTTCAGTTAGCTTTGTTCTCTGCTCACAGAAGGCACAGGAGGAGTAGGAGCAGGAGAGAGGTGATTCCTGTGCTATGATCCAGTCCTATGCAACAAAACTGAGCCTGTGGACAAGCTGATTCTTCATGTCCATGGAAACAAATACTACGAGTACTAAACTGGGCTTTCTGAAACCCACTAAGCTTAATTTATTGCCTTTAGTAATGACTATATGAGACACAAACCAAACCCAGACAATTGCTAGAAAAGCAAATGCCATTTTGCATTGCCTGTGTATAAAAAGCAGCCAGGGTGAACTAGAGATAGACTGTAGAGTAATACAGGAAAGAATGGAGTGACATTACATAAATCAGCAGCAATGCCTGATCTCAGCTGCTGTATACGGTCATATACTTCAAAAGGATATTGCAAGATTAAAGAATATTTAAAGAAAGGAGATCATGATGACAGGTCTCAGGTAACTCAAACATCTAATGAGGAAACGAATTTTTCCCTTTAAAACTAGACTAGAAAACATAGTGTATATTCATAAGACTAGAGAAAGGTTGTGAGGAGTTAGACTGAGTATCTCACAGTGCAAGGAGAACAGAGTTCCTGGTTGAACTGCAAGACAAAAAATGCACCTCAGATTGAAACGTGCCTAAGAAATGAGGCCCAGAAGACATGGAATTTGAAGAGGAAATTTCTCTGAACAGCAATAAGATTATGCAAAACTATTGCATTTTTCTTCTGAAAGACAGATTAAACCACACAAAGCTGGGTGTGAACATTTAATTCTTCTAACTTGAGACCAAGATGAGAGCTACTTCCATGCCAGAGTGCCAGACAGCAGGTGCTACAGTAGCTGAGCCACGAGTCTGATGTTGTCTGGCACTTCATCTTTTTTCAAAAAACACCGTCACTGAGGAGAGAGATTTAGTCTTGCATAAGAATGTGATTGCCAGCACCAAGGAATGGAAGGGAAACTGGCTGGCAGCAGTGCTGGAGACTGATGGGGCCACTGAACAGTCAGCAGTGGCACCAGCTCAGGATGTGGAATCACAACCATCAGGAACCTCAAAAAGATCAGCCAGGTTTTGTTTTCTGCAAAATCTGGAGAGTCTAGTGGCCTTTCAATCTGAGGCTCTGATTCTTGAAAGAACTGTACAATGTGGCTGCCATAATGATTTCCAGACTCCTGGATGCAGCCATTTCCATTTGTTCCCAAGCCCACACATAATAGTTTGTTCCTTACTGTTACAGCTCTGAACAAAGCTCAGTTTAAGATTAAAGCATGATGTTGAAGCTGCCCAACTCCTCTGAAGAGGCAACCATTGAAAGGCTGCTGTTATTTCAATGCTAACGGAGCATAAGGATTCAAGTACAAACCATTGTTTTGGGTATGGTCACTTACAAATACATAGTAAGATGTCATGTCTTAAACCTCAAAGCTTGTGTTTAAGTAGAACAGACAAGCTAGGGTAGGAGGGAAAACTGATGCAGAAATCACAATTACATACTGGGGTGGTAGGTGAGCCAAAAATACAGCTGTCTCAACATTCAGTCCAATCCCCCTGCACTGGGCTGCATACCAACTATTCGTAACAAGTTCAATTTTAGCCAGAAAAAGGCTGTGAAAGGACACTCTTCTGTAATATTCCATATTACTACAGACAGATTTTACAAAAATGAAACAAAAACCATGTTTTGAGCTACTGTCATCGATTGTTTTCAGGGCCAGAAGAAAAGTACTCCCGATGCTGATTGCTAAAAAGGAGGGCATATACCCTCTAACACCTTTAAATCTTCTTTCTTGCGAAAAGGAGCTCTTACTATTTTTGTTTCTAATCTAGGCCAAGTTCTAAAATCCTTGTAAAAACCAAGGGCTTAATAATGAAACAAAAAAACCTGGTAGTTTTATTTTTATATCAAAAGGAGATAAGGATTAAAAATACTAATGTGTTCAACTGAGTATATTCCAGTTTGCTTTCCCATGGAAGTAGAGAGTTTGTAAAGATTAGGAACCAGACTGTATTGCTTGGCATATAAGGACCTATGACCTTGACCACAGTCATGATATTCTGGCTGAGCTTCAGAACATGTAGAATAGGGCTAGTCATTGACATAATTTAACCAGTCACTTCTCAGTAGCAATTGTTTTTCATTAGAACTATATAAAAACATGCAGAGATTCTTTCATCACTATGTCCTGAATTTACATGCTGTCTATACATTTTTTTTTTCACCAGGTGGTTTATCCCATTGCTACCACTTTTACACTAAAGGAGAAGCTTCAATTATGTCCCAAATACTGTAGGCTTCATCTTCTTCTTTTTTTTTTTTTTTTCCCCTTGTCTTTTTTTTTCAGAAGGAGGCTTTCAGCTCTGCTTGAAACCTTGCTAACATACTGAGTACCTGGCAGACAAGAGTTTTTGCATTTTGAAAACTAGTGGTCATTCCCATTGAGATGTCATGTGGAATCCTGGAGGAATTAGGCAGGGGAACTTCTGGTTGCTCACGCTTTTGGAGAAAGCAGAAATCCACTCAGGTATTTCACAGTTCACTATTAGACCACAGCCTGTAGGACCCTAGCATCCATATCAGCAATGACTATCCCTCCCTGGCTTTCCTTGTACCCTGAAATTAAACCGTTCCCCTTCCCTAAGCTGGTTGCTGATTCTTGTAGGAGCAGATGTGGTTCCCATTTAAACGCATAGCTCTGTGCAACCATGTGCCACACCAGCTGATATTAATGTGTGGCAAGATCTTTCAACCTCACAGTAAATCTATGCAGTCCCGAGACTGCATGCTTGGCTCAAGCTGTAGACCATGGAAAGTCCATACTTCCATAACCAAACATCCATCTCCAAGCTGACAAAGGCTAGCTTTTGGGAAGGAAGAGGAAAGATGGAGGATGAAGGGAAGACAGGAAGGGGATGGGAAGAAGCCTAGGGTTCATGGGTTCATCCATCAAGCTCCTCTGAATCATGAATGACAAGCAAGTTTGGGTGATGCTAGCTGCCAAATATAATTTAAGAGGTACCTTTATTTGCTCTGACAAAACCACATTACATTCAAAAACCTTCCAGATCTCTATAAATAAATTCCAGAAGCTGCTAAACTAGAACCATTCAAGCCAGGTCTTTGTTATATCCTGATTTTTCTGTAAAATATGCAAACTAAATGATTCTATTAGGAAACTGTAAATAAATCATACTTACTGGCAAAATCATTGCCAACCTTCACTGCCCCTCTTATATTTATTCCCCATCATTAAATGTTGTGAGGTGGTAAAACGGATTTGCAAATCTGTTACTTCTCCTCAATATTGTAACTTCAGTGCCTATTATCAGTTTCAGAAGCAGAGCTAGGCTGAAGAAAGGCATTTTCTAATGGTCAAGGGTCAATGGCCCATTTGAGAGAAAATCTCAAAGACCACAGACATTCTTTCTAGTGCATAACATTCCCTATAGTCTTTCTGCCTTTTCTGGGCTTGAACCAAGCTTAACCACTACTGTTTGCATATTTAGTTTGCTATAGTTTACCTGCTGTTACTTGCATGCCTGATGTTGATAACTATTTCCGAGTACCTTTCTTCTGCTCATCTGTCTTCTAAGAGAAGATGCCACATGTATCAGCTATTAATGATATACTTGCTAGTCTCTTGCCTGCGTATGTTCCTCATCTTCTGTGCTCATGCACCAGTCCTACTGGGTGTCAACAGAATTGGCCAGAGACAAATACTAGCATGCATATCTACTATTTTTTACTTCTGGTATTTTATTACCCTCCACAGAGCCACTGCAGAGCCTCCATTGTTGCTGTATTCTCATACCTTGAGGTTGTGATACCATTATGGTACAGAGCATGTGCTAAGGAAGATACAAAACAACTACCAAAACAGCTTGCTTCCAGTGGAGTCTGGAAGAGCCTCTCATTAGATTTGGGCTGCCTGCAGTGAAGTGATACCAAGCCCTCTACCCTACCTGTACCTACAGGGTACCTGAAAACTGTTATGATCCTCAATGGAGAATAAAGTGAGGGTCTGGCCCTGTCCAGAAGGAAGGTTTTAATACCACAGAGTCTCCAGGAGTGATTGGAATTACTGCTTACACACATGACCAGCTCCAGGAAGAAAGTTTGTTCCCTTTTGACTTTTGCTAGCACTTTTATATTTACATGCAAGAGACTATCTGGGCCCAAAAGCTTTAACCAAGCACCAGAACAGACCATTGATGCAATGCACTTCAGATTTCAGATAGGCTCCCATTTGGACTTCAGTGAATATTATCTTTATGTTTGCCACACCGATTTGTTGTGTCATCTAGCCATCATGACATGATGTGTTCCTTGGTCTGATCTTCTGTACCAGGAAGAATAGTATTTAGTAGGCAGATATTTTTCTTCTAATAGATAATAAAAAAGATCAAAATGCTACGTGCAATGGGCCTCTGCTGTCATCAGACTGAAGCAGTGGCGCCCAAAAGCAGCTAATATAAATTAGCCATTTGCTCACATGCAGTAGACCCAGCTCCTCTGAGAAGCATAGGGGTTTTTCTCCTGCTGCCATCAGGACAATCTGTCTGGCCTTCTGCAACTTTCTCAAGTGCGCTTGGAAGACAGATGCTCAAAGCAATCTTCCACTGGGTGGCTTGAGGGGAGAGTTTGTGGATACTAGGACAGTGGAAGGTGGAGCTGGCAAACTTCTGAAAAATGGATTTCCAAGCTTTGCTAATCTGAAAGCTGTTTCCACTAGCATATTCTCTAACATTGAGTCATAAGAAATGTTCCCGACAAGACCATAATTACAACTAGTTTTGCACACCCTCCTTCATTCATTCAAATGATGGAAAGGAAAAGACAAGGGATGTGTTAATTAGTCTCATTTATGAAATGGCCTATAGATATGGTTGGAAGATGTAGAGCAGCAGAGCAAATGGAGGCCTTCTGTGAAAGTGCATTAAGTTTCGTGGATTAAGATTTCCAATAGAAACAGAAAACATCTGGCCATCTGTATTCACTCTGGTTTCCCCGATCAATGGCTTATTTTAATTTTTCTTGAGTTTTACATAGAATGTTATACAATGCAGATACATATGATGCAATAAAGTACAAGATGGGAGACACAAAAAAGTTCATTAAATCGGTCTCCAATACTTAAAGATTCCTCCCATATCCAGACACAGTGCATAAAGATGACAACATTGAAAGAATTAGAACTACATATGTTTCTGGATTTAAAATTGTATAAAGTTTGGTGATAGTCAGCTTTTAAGTTGCAAGTTTTGTAGATTTGGGGGGAAGGTTAGTTTGAGCCTGGCCTAGATCTAGGATTGAACAAAAGTCGGGTATGGCCCAGATTCATCCAAACCTTTTACAACTTCGAGTTTTGGCCCATCCATTGCAGAAACAACCTAACTTTTATTCATGAAGTGGCATTAGGAAAAGGTCCTACTATTCAGTGGAAAACATTTAGGTCTAAACATCACAATGGAAAGTATGATATAACTTTAAACCAATATACTTTCTTGTGATTTACCATCTCACTGTTCCCTAGCAGCACTTTCTCAAATCTGCAGTGCATTTGCTGTGCACATAATACATAAATACATACTAAGTTGATTAAAAAACAACTGTGCAGTAACATATTACTTACTTTACCGACTTGTTTGTATACCTACTTACTGAGGCTAGCTAGTTAGCTGCTTTAAAAAACAACACACAAAACAACTACTTGTACAAGAGACTGCAATATTTATTAGGAAACTATTCCTTGTTACCCTAAGGGTGACTCTTCCTGTTTCCTGCCTCCCCAGAGAAACAATGACTTTATCTCCTTGTAAAGGCAATGGCAAAACCCCCACTAGGATGACTATGATTTACTTTATGTCCTAAATGCTAAATGAGGCTCTTTGATCCCTTTTTGCAATTTTTGGACAGGGCTGCCAGGTGCTGGCATACCTGGCTGTGGGATTCTGATATGTTTTTGATGTTCATACTCTCTGCATTTTACTTTGATCTGTGGAAACCTAACTAAACCAGTCACAGTCTGCTAAGAACTGCAAGTTTCTGGTCAAAATATGTATCTCATGACATGTGAATGCTTTCCCCTGAAAAATGCTTTGATTTGTTTGCATTTACTTAAGTGTCATCACCAGGTCTGCAAATTTGGCTAAAGTTCAGGGAATATAATGAAAACTTCATCATAGAACCTACTGTCATGTAAGCATGACAGCATTTTGGCCAAATAAGCAAAGAATCCTTAACCTGACCTCCAAGCCAAAGAGGCATTATTCTTGGAATAGGCAAGAGTTTACCTGAAAAATCTATTCCTAGTTAACGGGCTTTGTACTTCAATCTACTATCAACTGGAGTTGCGGAGAGAGAGAGTTGAACAAGACTGTTGTCATGGACAGACCTTAGCAGAGGTACTTGAAGGGAAATTAATTGTTCATGGCAGCTCTGCAGCCCAATGCTGACCAGCTAAACCAGGGTGGTCTCCCTGGGCTCCCCCTGTATTCAGTGAGTCAGTGACAGAGGGTGGCTCTTCCTCACACACCACCAGAAGGCAAATTTTGGCATTAGTATCGCATCCTCTTTTTAACCTCTCCACTGACTACAGAGGGTGCCAGGGACAACTTGACCTTTATGCTGTGTGAGGTGCCCACATTTGGAGGGTAGGAATAACCAAGTACAGTATGTGTGAAAAACTCTGTTCTGGCAACTGGATGGCCCCTTTCAAAACACCTTATTTCACAGCTAGATCCATGACAAGTATTTTACGTAAAGAGTAGTTCTGAAGATAGCTACAGATACACTTTGCTTAAGGAAGTTTAATGATTACGTTGAACAACTGCGTGCCTGGCATTTCTACAGATTTCAAACCTAGATAGGTTGGTTCACAACTTTCTAAAGATGTTGAGTCTTAAAAGCATCTTTCCAGTGGAAGTAACCCGCTCCAGGCCATGGCAGCCGGGTGCTGTGTTCCATTCACTTCTTTTCAGGACAATAGAACCGTTTTCCTTCTTTTCATGCTGCAAACAAGATTCAGCCTGGTTGCATTAAATTCTTATGTTAATGTTCCATTAATTAGCTTTCCTTTCTTTATATTTGGTCTTCATTGTTCTGCTTTTACTTTGTTTCACTCCCCGTGTAATTAAAATGTTTAACATTGTTCCTTCCTGTGGTCAGGACACATTCGCTTACGTCCATGTTGCTCTCAACCCAGGCCGAGGCCAAATGGAAGCAATTAAAACCAGGAACCACGTTGTTCCAATCGCCCACCCCCTGCCGCCCAGCCCCTCAGGGAGGCGGCGGCGGCAGCGGCGCTTTTGTAAAATCCTCCGACCTTTGTCATTTCTCACCCCGGGGCTCGCTCCCGCCCTGGCCCGG
>NW_009633625.1:0-316 GCF_000690535.1 Cariama cristata
AGCCCCCTCGCCCCAGGGCTGAGCGGGCGGCAGCCAGGCGGCTTGTTGAGTTCCCATCGGTGCTGACCAGGTGGTGTGACCTGCTGTGGCCACCCCCTGCCTTTCCACAGGGGAGCACACCAAACTGGGTTAAACGCCCACCAATAAAACCAGTCTCGCCAAGGCACAGCAATGCCTGAAACATTACGATATGACTAAAGCAGCCCTGAAAATGGTAGAAATTTGCTTTCTTGCTGATTCTTGCTAATAATGGTGCTTCCCGTTTGCTGTGTCGCTGCCTCAGTGGCTGGGGGGGTGCTGGGTGTGGGGCACGGCG
>NW_009633625.1:328-5093 GCF_000690535.1 Cariama cristata
CGGTTCACATTGATTCTGTGTGAAGGCTGAAGCTGGTACCAGATGATGAATGCCAAGTCTCACCGTGAATGACTCCTGTGAAGAGTACGAAAAGGGGGCTTAGCTGGTGCTCCCTTCATCTTGTTGCTGCAGAGCACAGCACCTGTACACTCCTCTCCTCCCCTTGCTCCTTGGCAGCGTGCAGATGAGGACCTGACATCCATCCCTTCTTTGAACCTGTCGTAATAGCCGTGAGGATAACCAGGGTTGAGAGCCAGCTGTTGTTGAGTTTATATGACAAATGAGAGGTTCAGATGTAAGATTGATAGCAATTAGATTGCCACCTGCTATCGCTTTAATCCGTATCCCGGATTTTTAATTGTTAAGAGGGCAGGCTGTTGGCACATGAATACATAAGGACTATCTTAAAAGGCACAAAGCGTTAGGATTGCATCCCAGTCATCACAAGTAGGGCTGCCATTTTTTAGTTTTAGTCTCTTCTGTGAATTTTGGTCTCATTTTTGAACAGTTTTGTCCTGAGCTTTCTAGGACTTCTGTACTCTGTGCTTCCATCCATGATTTTATTTATTTATTTATTTTAGCAAATCTGTACAATTTCATTTTAGGATTGGCCAGCTTTCCCATTTGGCTTCCTGACAACCTTCTGCTGTCAAGTGGCCTGCATTCATTTGCATTGTGTCTGATTTTCAGCAGGTCCCTATCTGAAGCCTGTTCCTCCTGGCTGTTACCCAGGTGAGCAGTCCTACTGCAGTCAGAATGATAATAGCGGTCAGTAATTGGTACTTCCACAGGTTTGCAGGGTCAGGGCTTGCTTCTTCCTCCTCTTTGGATAGCACTAATCTGCTTTCAAGTCACGCTTCATCAGAAAAAGAGAACACCAAGAATTTTGAAAGGTTTGCTATCAGGTTCCACAAAGGGATATGCTTGGGAGAAACATGTTGATTTGGTTGGAGAGGCACACAAAATAGACTACAATTTGCATAAGGAGCTACTGAGAGAGGGGAACTGAATGAGAGGTCAAGGGAAGGGTTTTCATTGACTTCAAAGAGCATTGGATCAGATCCATGCAGAGCACCTGCAACTTCCTTTGATGCACCAGCAAACTGGAGATAACAAGCCTCTCTTCTCCGTATATGCCCTACCTATGGCATTATGTGGAGAAAAACTTTGAGACTGGCAATAGCACCAGCCAGTCTTAGAAGAGAAAGTAGGTCCGTATAACCTATTGGGGAGAAGCTGTTTTTTCTACTTGATCTAAGGTTGCAGCAGGTTTGAAAGCAAACGTACCCTAGAGGTCACTGCAGAGCAGCCATTTGAGCCGCTCTGTGTTCTGAGGGGAAATTGTCCAAATATTCTGGAATATTAAGGTAGATTTATTTTTCTTAAATGTATTTTGAGGTGACTCTGAGTAGTAGTCATTGTCCATCCCTCTCCAAAACCACCCAACCATATGCCATACCTGCACAGAGCAGGATCCCAAAGCTGTACCCTCTTACCTTTCTCAGACAGAATGTCACTTCCTTCGTGCTACACCCTATACTCCCTATACCACCCATACTCGTCAAGTCTTCCTGCTGCGGAGTAACCCAGCCTCGTCATCCTGGCCGCATCACATCTCCCCAGCACCCACAAGCTGCCCTCCACCATGGTCCCAACAAATTGTCTCATTTGTCCTTCTCCAGCCAGAAGAATGGTTCTGATAGCAGATAGGTCCCTGCAGCTGCTGCTGTGGTTGCCACAGGCTGGGAAATCACCACAAGCACAGCTGAATACCTCTGATCAGCTGTAGTTATCTGTGGAGCAGTGCTTAATGGGCTTAGTTAAATACCACAGTATGGGCAGAGTGGAGGAGTTTTTACTGTGTCTCTTCGGAGCAGTTCATCTGCTATCTCTGTTTTAGACAATGTTTTTTTATTGGCAATGTCTGCCTATTCTTGAGGCAGATGCAGAGCAAGAAGGTGAAATCTTGCAGAAAAGAAGATAAATTTGCGTAGTGGTAATAGAAATAAGAATAGCAACAGGACCAAAATAATAAGCCATCATAAGCATTTCTACAGCCCCTTTCATCTGTGGATGTCAAACAATTTGCAAGAGCTAAAAAAATTAAGCCTCTCAGCAGTGCTCATACGTCAGAAATACGCAGTTTCTTTCACCTACTGCTTAACTGCTCTCACCCCTGAATTAGGACAGAGAAACTGTTCATTCCTCAAGGCAACAACGCCTTGCAATTCAGGGTGTGAGAGGCTAACTCAAACTGTAAGACAAGGCTGCATTTAGAGTCTAGAGTTGGCCAGGCCACCGCCTTACAAAAAGAGCTATGGATCTTTAACACCAAGTGGTCAGGCCCTCAGTTTGACGTCTCAGCTGATAAAACAGGAAAGGTGAAAGCAGGGGCAGAACCAATCTTTTAACAGCTGGCTATAGGAGAAGACAAATTTGTAAACTGAAAGAAGGACAAAGGAAAAACATTTACCCCCCGCTTTTAATAGAGATTCATTCATAAAAGTAAAGTGAAGGCTACAAGGTCATAGAAAGTTACATGTGATCCGGTTTTGGAAAATGCCCTTCTTATAGACCAAGCCCAGAGGCAGAGGCTATTTGGGCTATTGCCAAGGAGAAGTGTCATGGAGGCCCTTTTTTTCCTTCTCTGGGGGCCTAAGGAAACTCCAGCTAGACATATTGTACATGACAAGGTTTAATGACCTTTGTTCTTAATGGACCTGAGCGTGAATACCCAAGTGCATTCAGGAGAGGCCCAGGACTAAGAGGTAATGTAAAGCCTGAAATAGGGAGGGAACATTTTCTGGACTGGGAATAGGGTCATTTCTGGGGCAGTGAATGTGTGAGGGTTCATTTTGCACCTGGTATTCTGATTAACAGTGCGGTCAATCTCCTGAACTTCCCAAGCGTGAACACCTGCTTCTAGCTCTGCTCAGATCCTAGCCCTTCACAAGGCTTTCTCCTTCAGTAATCCAAGAAAATGCATAGGCATCCCATGGCTCTGTCAGAACTGTCCCCAAGAGACTGTCACACCAGGGAGGATTGATCTCAGCTCCCCCATTCCTGAGAACTCACAGTCAGCTCTTTAGCTGCCTTCCTCTACATGCTTTGAGTCCACCAGCTGTATCTTCATCCTTCAGTCTTACTCCTTCTGGAAAGGAAAACAAGTTCTCCTTGTCTCTCTTTGACTCCAGCACCTTCCTCTGTGTTCCCTTTGCGTCTTTCCTAACTGTTATGCAACATACTTGCTATTCTTTCCTGTTTCTTTCTCCTATCATAAAATGTCTGGATCCATCTTCTGATCTTCCAGAAATGACACCTGAGCAAAGATGACTTGGCTGCAGTCCACATTCCTACATCCCATACATCACTAATGTGACAGGGCAGCAGTCTTTGTTTCCAGAACTAAGCAGGCTACTCGGGCATCCCTGATGACTTTTGTATTTTCTTTTTCCTGATTTCTGTGGGAGCTCCTCTGTCCCTGTCAAGTTTTTCTGGAAGTCTCTTTGTAAATGCTGTCAAACTGTGTGCAGACAAGAGGCGAGCTGGACGAGTGCAGCTGACGCCTGCTCTGCCAGCCTGCCCAGAGCCTGCAGACCGGATCCCCACAGCCATCTCCAGCATGTGCAGGTAGCTGTGACTCAGACGTGGGTGCGGGACTGTGTGTTCAATCATCTCTGTGGCACCAGGGGAAGTGGGCTGAGTGTATGGAACTACGAGGGTTCAGGCACAAGGTGAGGGTAAGTGCAGTCAAGAAAGCCAGAGCTCAGAGGATATTACAAAGGGATTTCTGAGGAGGAGAGAGGAAGAATACCACAGAGCAAAGAAAAAAAAAACAACAACAAAACACAACAAAAGAGAAGACAGTAAAAGGGAGCGCAATAATGGGCATGAATTTCTCTTTCTTCTGCCCCGTGGCAAGCTGCCAATCCCTTCCACACAGATTCCTCAGGGCTACTAAAACCAGTCCCCATGGACACACCTGCCTTGAGACAAATTCTTTTAGTCTTGAAAAAATCTGGGCACTTCTTCAATAAAGAGCTTTGCTTTTAAACTAGTTTGCCTTTGTGAATTTTGGCAGCAGCTCACACTTGGAGAGCTTTTGAGAACCCTTTCTGTAATCAGATTTCCCTGCCCTGCCCCGGGGGACTGTGGGCGAGTCACTTCCCACAGCTGTCCCCCAGCTTCCTATTCTGTGACATGTGGCTCACCACTGCCTCAAAGGGCTGGGGCTAGGCATCATTTATGTGTAAAGAGCTGTGAAATCCATGACGTTGATGCGGTGCTGAGCATCACACAACATGCTGTGAGGGTAGTGTTACTGCGGCTCATCACTTGGATATAGCAGTAGGTGGGACAGGCACAGGAGTATGGTTTAAAACACTTCGCTGCCCAGTATGAAAAGTCATTAAGTGAATGGAAGAGGAGGCAGTTCAGTTATGTGGTGACAGGACTCATTTTTTCCACACAGTAAGGCCAAGGTTGAAGACCAGAAAATACAAACATGCTTAGGAGTACTATCTAAGTCCTCACCATCTTATTCAGAACCAGAAAAAAAGCAAAACCTAAACTGAGACTTTTTCAGTTCCTTCTCATGCAGATTGTCTCCTGAACCATCTCATACTGGAGATGTCCTGGGGTGGCAAAATCTTATTTTTGCTCTGAGAAATGTCTTTCATAATTTCTTGACCAGAATCAGACTAGGTTGTCAACAGGATTAAAAGAGAATCCAAATGATTTGCAGCATGGTGCAACAGTGAAGAGC
>NW_009633625.1:5124-6777 GCF_000690535.1 Cariama cristata
TTCTGTGGATACATGGCTAAAATAATGGGCATTATGATTTCTGGTGAAAGAAGCATGAAGCTGCTAGGAATAGAAGAGTAACCTGCTCCTTCTTTCCTGTCTTCTCTCTGTGCTCACAAAAAAGCCATGCGGCACCGCAAGCAAAGAAGTTACTGTTAGCAAGGTGCCTTGCATCATTCCTACCTAAAGTTGTCTTGGAACATGAAGAACATTGATTCATTTTAGACTGCATAGCAATACACAGCACAGTCAGAGAATACAGCAGCCTAATTCCTAACCAAGCCCGTACCACCTTTGCTCTGAGAAAGAGGTCAGGTATTGCTCTTTATGTACAAAAGTTGCCTTAGTTGGCTTAGCTTTAATACCATAGCTGGAAAAACACATGCTAATTTTACCTCCTCTCTTTTGATAATTCACCCTCCCAAACAATCAAGTACCAAAACAAGTTTTAGAATAACCGGGGTCTGAAGGTCTAGACACTGTTAGGAGCCATGCAGAGTCTAATTCTGGCTTGGCTGCAAATTTAATCTGTAGTCTTGAGCAAGTCAATTAAATTCTTCTCATCAAATCTTCCCTCAGTGAAATTGAGAATAATTACTTGCCTTGTAGAGATGCTGCAAAGACTAAGAAAGTCTTTAAATAGTTTATTTAAGATATTAAAATCTCTTAAGAATTATGTAGAAACCTCAATTAGGATCTATAAAAAAGTTATTTTAAAGCACAATGGGATAAAAAGTATCATCATTGAAACTAATTAATGAAATAATGTTGAAAAACCTCTCAGATTTGAAGGATGGAATATAAATCTCCAGTTGCCTGGTAGAGTATATTCAGCTCATAGCAGCAACTGCTTTTTATTCACTGTGATGTAACAAAATCAGTGCAGATACATGAAGAAATTCTTGTAGCCTATGATAATCTTTAGTAGTGCCTTCCATTATTATTGGCCTTTATTATTCATGATCTTATAACACTTTGGGCCTCTAGCTGGGATCTCTTCTGGTGTGGTTGGTACCACATACACAGAAGATAATGATCCACCCAAGGATGCTGAGGGAGCTGGCAGAAGTGCTCACCAAGGCACTTGCCGTCATGTATCAGCAGTCCTGGCTAACTGGAGAGGTCCCAGTTGACTGGAGGTGGTTGGCAAATGTGATGCCCATCTACAAGAAGGGCTGGAAGGAGGATCCAGGGAACTACAGGCTTGTCAGCCTGACCTCAGTGCTGGGGAAGCTTATGGAGCAGATCATCCTGAGTGCCATCACGTGTCATGTACAGGACAACCAGGCAATCAGGCACAGTCAGCATGGGTTTATGAAAGGTAGGTCCTGCTTGACCAACCTGATCTCCTTCTAAGACAAGGTGACACGCTTAGTGGGTGAGGGAAAGGCTGTGGATGTTGTTTACCTAGACTTTAGTAAAGTCGTTGACACCGTTTCCCACAGCATTCTCCTGTAGAAACTGGCTGCTCATGACTTGAATGGGTGCACTCTTCACTGGGTAAAAAACTAGCTGAATGGCCGGGCCCAAAGAGTGGTGGTGAATGGAGTTAAATGCGGTTGGTGGCCGGTCACAGGTGGTGTTCCCTAGGGCTCGGTATTGGGGCCAGTTCTGTTTCATATCATTATCAATGATCTGGACGAGGGGATCGAG
>NW_009633626.1:0-4993 GCF_000690535.1 Cariama cristata
CTGTGGGCGCGTCCTGACGGGGAGCGGGCACGCAGGACTCCGGGAGTGATCCCGAGTGGGTTTTAATTTTGTATAAATCGTTAGGAAGTCCCAGTTCTGACCTGGGGACTTCTGCGACCCCACCTGAACGCTGAATCCAAAGGAAGGAGCTCTCTCCTGGGGTACCTAGGCAGTATTTGTGTCTGCTGGAAGTTTCTATAATTTTCCTCCCCTTGACACCTGGGAGAAGAAGTGAGCAGTTTTAATGTGCAACCACCTAAGCGTGCGATGGGCTTGCCTGCGCTAGCTCTGCGGACAGGCGGGGGGAATCCCCGGCCAGACTGCCCCAGCTTGGCAGAACTAGGGCAGCGCCTGGCGATACCGACCCTGAGGTTACTCCCTGTGGTTGAACAGGCTCCAGGGTGTCTCATAAGAAACAATAATCTTTATTACTCAATCGATAGTTTCAAGGTAGAATCTAAGCCCTTGTTTTGAACACGGTTAAGTGAAATACATTTACAAAATGTATGGCTTAATAAACCATTGCACGCTAACCTAGGGTTGCCCAGCAAACTTCCTGGGATAGCCTGAGGCCCTTCAGTGTGCAGAAGAACTTCCCAGACTGGAGCCGAACTGAGCTGCGAATTTAACACACCTCCACAGAGCACCACGGGGGCGTGCTGGCTTGAGACTAGCAGAGTTGTAACAGTGCTTTGCAGCACAGCACTTAAATTAGTCATCTTTGGCTTTGAAAAGTTTTAGCTCTGGTGCCGACTGGTGAAATATGGTGACAGTGTCAGCAAAAGAACTCGGTTTTCCCTGCCTTAGACATCCTTGACTTTGCCGTCCTGGTGTTAAACCGAGATACAAGTTTCAATGGCTTAGTCTCATTTTTTATTTCTGTATTTATTTTTTTAACATAACCTGCGGTCTGTATGTTAGGAGAAAAGGAGCATTGCCTTTGTTTTTGTGCATTTAATTACCTATCCACTTCATCTTTACAACATCTATGTTATAAGAACTTCTATGGAAGGTGGCCTGAACCAAGTGCAGGCTGCCTTATAAAAAGAGTTTGACTTCTTTACTTTAACGTTTTTAAAATACAGGTTACTCCTGCAAAAGAGGAATAATTTTAAAGAATATTTTAAAAAGTTAAATTAAAATCTTAAAGTACAATCCGAAAATTTGGGAGCAAACTTCCATCTTCTTGTAGAACACAAGCATGGCCACAGGATAAAACCACGTATGTGGACAGATACGTGTCTGCAGTCTGCTCCCAACTCCTGTTTTTGTTTTGTGCCCCCTCAGATCTATCAACTTTGCATGTTCACACCTCTGTTTCTGTCAAAATGTGTCAATTTTTCCAGCTTCCTGCAATGTGACTGAAGCACATGAAGTGTCAATCTTCCACGCAACTCAGTTGGCAGACCTGCAGAGAAGGGAGGTGGCAACGTCCGCAAGGGCCTGCTGGAGCAGCGGAGGGGGTGGGAGAGGGTGAGCTGCCAAAGATCGCCTCTTCCCCTGGCACAGCGGCACTGCGGTGTGGTAGCTGGAACAAGAATACTGAGAAACAATGTGGTTAACACTTCGGCAGATCTGCCTCTGTGCAGGCCAACTCTTTTAGCAGACCATGGACATCAAAGTCTTTTTAATTAACGAATAAAATATTTAATCTGAGATACAGATTGGTTGACAGCTGGCTGAATATGAGCCGGCAGTGTGCCCAGGTGGCGAAGAAGGCCGATGGCATCCTGGCTTGTATCAGAAATAGTGTGGCCAGCAGGACCAGGGCAGTGATCGTCCCCCTGTACTCGGCACTGGTGAGGCCGCACCTCGAGTGATGTGTTCAGTTTTGGGCCTCTCACTACCAGAAAGACCTTGAGGTGCTGGAGCGAGTCCAGAGAAGGGCAACGAAGGTGGTGAAGGGTCTGGAGCACAAGTCTGATGGGGAGTGGCTGAGGGAGCTGGGGGTGTCTAGCCTGGAGAAGAGGAGGCTGACAGGAGACCTTATTGCTCTCTACAACGACCTGGAAGGAGGTTGTAGTGAGGTGGGGGTTGGTCTCTTCTCCCAAGTAACCAGTGATAGCACAAGGGGAAATGGCCTGAAGTTGTGCCAGGGGAGGTTGAGATTGGGTATTACGAAAAATTTCATCACCAAAAGGGTTGTCAAGCATTGGAACAGGATGCCCAGGGAGGGGGGGGGGGCACCATCCCCGGAGGGATTTAAAAGACGTGTAAATGTGGTGCTTAGAGACATGGTTTAGAGGTTGACTTGGTAATGTTAGGTTTACAGTTGGACTGGATGATCTTAAGGGTCTTTTCCAACCTAAATGATTCTATATGCTTACTTGTGTCTTGGTTGAAATTCTTTATATAGCTCATCCTTCATGTATTTAAATCTGCAATAAACTGCAAAAACACTATGAAACTTTTTTCTGACAAAAAAATATGAAGTCATAAAAACCTTGTAGCTAACAATCCAAGTCAATGGACAGACATAAAGAACGTGCAATATATGATATAGTTACAGAAGGAAGTGAGTATACTTCTTGTGTGTATACTTCAATGATGATTAGTACTTTGCATACTCAACTCATTTCAAAGAACTTTGAGACGATGCCAGTAAGAGAGAAAATACCTAAAACTAATTTATCAACATTGATATATTATTCTTTATTTTGGATGACAGGTAAAGGTCAAAAGGGAAAGAAAATAAAGTCTTGACATACAATCTTATCACCTGACATAAAGAGGAAAAAGATGGTAGTTTACCATTCAAAAAGGCACCTATGACTGATTTAGAGCAATGCCTGGATCATCAGCTAATGCTGATCAGCGGAGCTCCACTTATTTCAGTGGAGCTATGCCAGCTATGGCTAAGCACAGATCAGCCTTGTCGTGTGTGAAGTAACAATGTGCATGTACTAACAGTTGAAGCAATTTTGTGGCAGTTCCTATTTCTCCAAAAGAGAAATAAGGATGTTATGAAACCCTGCTGTACCTTTCTGGGTTATTGTACTAATTTTTTTCCATTAAATGTATGGAAAATGCAAGAGAGAAGTTATGTTAAAGTTCTGCTCCTTATGCGATGGATGAAAGATTTACTGAAACTGACTGTTAAGCAAGCACTGACTTTAACTGTTGGTTCAGAAGCACTGAATATCTAGCTGACTTTGTACTTTTACATTCATAAATAAAATAGTCATTGGAAAATGCATTTTTGTGCCTTAATAAACCCCATCCTACCTCTGTGTTAGCCATGAATGGCTTAATTAAACAAAGTTTGTGTGACTTCTTGGCTTTGTCATAAATTCTTTAATTTTGTTAAGGATTTTTTTTTCTCATATACATCGTGTTCCTTATATGTGTTATTACGCAGAATTTAATTATATTATTCTAAATACTGAAGATGATGGCAACAGGTTGCACCACACTGAGAAAAACTGTTCACTGTTCAGCCAGTCCAGGTGCAGATGTGAAGCAAGATCTATCTTTTTTTAAAATTATTATTTAGGAAAGCTGCCTATGGCATTTTGAAGTCCTGTCATCCTTGCTGAGCTTCCCTGTTCTGCATTACTCTGCCTGCAGTCACTGCTACCTGACAGGGTCCAAACATGAGCTCCCTTCAATACGGCAGCTACAGACAGATTTATTACCTGTCCTGGCATGCAGCCACACAAAAATTACTGAGCTAGATTTGAGAGTGGAGCTCTGACTGTGGGAATTCCACCTGCCCCAAATGCTGGTGACTTAGCGTGGACCTGCAGGATCAACATGTAAAGGAATTAATTTCAACTGAGACAAAAAATGGTGCCTCATGCGTGCAGTTCAATATGATTACATTGCTGTACTTGCTGTGAAGAGATTCATCCTATACATGTTGCCTTAAAAATGCCCAGATAGTGCCACCTTAACTCCTATTTTACTACAATGAGTGAATGAGAAGCAAGGCTAGATATATCAAACCTATTTTAACTACAGTGCATTTTCTACCCCTCTTGTCAGTGACAATATCATATATTGATTTTCTTTTAAGTAGAATCAATCTCACTTGAATCACCTTTGCATGTTTAAACATTTTAGTGTCATTATTCTGTGCAACCAACACAGATTTCCTGTGTTATTTTATTTTAGTTTGAAATAAAATTCTGCTAAGCAGAAATGTTAACTCACTGTTCAGAACTACTGGCACTCCTGTAGGGTCATGACACTTATTCTTTATCCCAATGACATTATTGAATGAACTTCTAGTTTTTTCCAGAGAGTTTTCTGGTGGGCCAGTGCCTCTGTTCCTTGAAGCCTCCAGGTTGGGAGGAGATGAGACATCTGAAGCCACCCCAATCTGGGTGGCACAAGGATAACCTCATTGAAACACACAAATAACTGCCGGGCATGGCCAGACACAGCGCTTGTCGTGCCCGTGGACATTTCAGAAGTGCTAATCCCTGCTCAGAGTAGTCATGCAAAAACTAGGGTCTGGACCTGGAAGATGCTGGTGAAAGGCAAGTCTTTTAGCACACTGCATGGTGCTGTACTGTGTGCCTGATAGCGCTTGTGT
Source organism: Cariama cristata (assembly GCF_000690535.1). NCBI lineage: Eukaryota > Metazoa > Chordata > Aves > Cariamiformes > Cariamidae > Cariama > Cariama cristata. Next base: position 4,538 of record NW_009633626.1, read on the forward strand.
CCACAGAAGCCTTGCAGTCTGTCCAGTGCTTTCCAATTCCAGCCTCATCTGCATGTGGGAATCTAACACACCAACACACATCCTAAATTGCTTCTACTTGTTCCCTCTCCATCAAGCACCCATTTAACGCTAAAGCAAAAATACAGTACCACCTACTGGTAGAGATACTGTTTGCACTGATAGTTTTCCAGTCATCAAGCCTTGTTGGGGACAATTGTGCTTCCTGACACTGACTGAATTCCCTGTAACATCAGTCTACACAAAAGAGCATTAAATAAGCCAGAAGCCCTGGAGCCTTCTCAGCTACAGCACTTCCGACGTGACATTCACTGCTGAAATCGGCTCAGCACTAGAAAAGACAGAATGGTATTTGCAGAAAATCAGTCTGCCAAAACCATGGTCCCAATCCAAACACCCATCTGTGTACATAGCTGTCACCGTTTAAGGCTGGGCCGG
>NW_009633627.1:0-12510 GCF_000690535.1 Cariama cristata
GGTACGTCCCGAAAGATAGATTTCTTCCTGCAGTACTGCATTGCGTGGCAATCACACGCAGATCCTCGCTGTAACAGCGGGTGGTGCTGTGCCGTGGCCAGCTCTTAGCTCGGGGTGGGGGCAGCGAGGCAAGGATGCGACAGGCCTATCTCAACAGGGACTCTAAATTAATCCTTACTTTCTGAAAAAAAATTAAGAAACACAAAAAATGCGTGGATCTAAATCTTGATAAGTACTATGCACTAGGAATCTCTTTGACCACATATACTCCTGTTGGCTTGGATTGTGTTCCCATGCTTCTCCTTGAACACACAGACTACAGGATCAGCCAATGTGAGAGAGGTGTCATCTCTAGACGAGGCTGATAGAATGAGCTCTCTGCCCAGAAGCCACAAATTCATTTCTTTTCCTTTTAAATAAAGTGATTATAAACACCACTGTCACATGGTATAATAACTCTGACACATAACTTATTTTTATAGACCTTTACAGCATTATAGATATTGCATATAACCCAGATGTGCTTCAGAGGGGAGAAGAAAACCCAGAAAAAATGGAGCACTTGATCCATTTGACACTTAAGTTTGTTGAGGAACGATGCAACCTTACTCTTTCTTATTTGTACACCATTGAATCATTCAAGTTGAAAGGAAGCCTGGAAACAATGCAGCGACGTCTGAAAGGAAGGCAGATGCCAACTCCACATCTCAGTCAAAACACAAAGAAGGGTATGTAGAGATCTGCTGTCACTTTTCTTTGAAGATGTATCAGATTTTCCAACAAATTTACTCAAGCCTCATCTCTGTAACCCCAGTTCTTGCCGTGAGTATAAGGCAAATGCTTCTAAGAATTCAGAATAAGACAACAGTACTCATACCAGATGTTAGTTTAACCCTGCTGGCCTATCATCTCCGGTATTTTACAGTTGAGAAACTGTAGTGACACTGGAAGAGCAAATTCCCTTTTTCGTATACCCACTAGGCATGAGAACCCTGCTAGGGTTTGATCCTTTGTGGTGCTAAGTTTCTTTTGCTCTAACCTAAGTAAAAGGGGTTGTTGCTGCAACTAACAGTCCAAAACCAACAACTTCTAAAACACTGGGAATAAAACTAAATCATGGGTGAAGGAGAAACTGCCAGTAACAGTCTTCAGCTGACAAAATTGCGAATTACAATTAATTACAGTTAAAACTTTTGTGATTTGTCAAGTGGCATATTACTACAGTTCTTAGAAACTGAGTGATATGTGTGAAAAACCTATTTTTCTTGAAAGAACTTACACTTGATCAGCTGCTACACAGGATGGAAGCCGAGAACTGCAGCAATGCTCCTGTGCTGCTGAAGGAAGAAAGCATGACACAGTCTAAAGTGCATCTGATAGAGGAAATTACCAGTACCGAAATGCCAGAGAAGCTAAGTACCCCTGACTATGAAATGATCACTGTGAAGGATGCAAACAAGAAACCACTCAAAATAGAACTCAAAATTGAATTGCCTAAGGTCAGCTCTGTTTCTGAGTGTGATCTGAGAGTTTCAAAGGTAAGATAGCAGAAAGAATAACCTTGTGTTTTCTGTGGAGTATAATTCCTAGAAATGCTCACTGCTAATTTGTTGTCAGATAGTTAATCAACTATTTTAATTTTCTTGGCTTAGGATGACATAATCATCGAAGTCCCTGAAAAATACAGATTACAACTAGATCTGCCAGAATTGGTGGATGAAGAAACAACTACAGCAGTATTTAACAACGGAAAACGGGTATTGTTTATCACAGTGCCAGTTGCCAAGCCAGATCCTTGAAGACTGCGTTCTGTCCATTTCATGTTCACAGATGACAGAACAAAACAAAAGTCCAGAATGAAAATCCTATCTTTTAGATGGTGATGAGTTGGGTTTTTTAATTGACCTTCTAATCTTCAGGGGTGAACACCTCAAATGCCTTTAGAAGATGCATGTAGAAAAGGAAGTCTGGAGGAATACTAGCACCGGCAAACTCGGTGAAAAAATAAAGATTGTAAATATTCAAGGAGTACTTGAGTATGTTAACAGCTGTAGAAAAGAACCATAAATGCATACATACTTTACTACATCATTCATTTTGCCTTAAGGTACAGCAATAACAGTTGTCAGTTCTTTTTGCTAAATAAATTGATTACTGGATTCACATGGTTAGAGCAGCTCTCACATGTATTTAATGCTGAAACAACCGGCAGGGGTGTGTCAGACACAGTTCTACAAGTCGCCCTGCATGCTCTTGCTGTTCTCTTTAGGACAATCCCTGCTGATCTTAACTGGAATAGGCTTTGTAGTCTTTTCAGTCACTGAATATGCTTGACCTCACTTCTTACCAGTTTGGTAATCTCTGAATGAGACCATAAAACAACAGATCTATTCTGTACAATTCAAAACCAGCATATAGAGATTCAAAGCTCAGGAACACTTAGTGTGAAGCTAGCAACCAAAAACAATCTTGGAGCACATCAACTAGGAAAACTATCTGCGTTAGTTTATGCTAATATGCAAAATACAAAGCAACACAAAACAACTTCAAACATGACTAAGCATTACTAGAATTAATTGGGAAAGGGACAAACAAGAGTTTAAGTGATCTTAATTTCATAATTGATTTGGTAGTATGTCATTCTTACGGCTTCTGGGACACATTTATACTAGAACCATGTTTCTATACTGATATTCATCAGATCAGAAATGGAAACAGACAAATTGGTTTTGAGCTGCAACTTTAAAGTACAGGCTTACAAAAGAGCAGTAACTCCTAGCTTTCCCCCTTCATTTCAAAGAAACTTAGAAGGCTGCATCGAAATACTGTTCAGTGGTTACAGTTGCAAGTTCAAGCTGAAATTCTATCACTGCGTGACGTGAGCTGGCCTGTTGCAGGATGCAAGCAGTATCCAAAGCCACCATCAGCATTCCAAACACATGCCCTGAATGCGATTTTTTGAGTTGCAAGTCTCCCAAAGTCTGACAGTCATTCAGAGAGTGTTTCCATAGGATAAACTATTTAGCATTCTCACTCCAGAAGAAAGTGAAAGGTCTCAGTAGCCAGAATTTGAGGTTCTGGCAAACACTGCAGCGAGGAAGCCAGGAAGGTTAAAGTTCACTGCTGCATGGCAGTAATAAAGCATGTATTATTTTGGAACATTCGTGATTACAATTTAAGGTTAATAAGGTGAGTTTCACTATCAGACTGAAAGGCTAAACAGCTCTGATTGTGCTACAGCAGTACAGTAAGCCACACACAACTGAACAGAAAAGCACTGGAACATGTTTTAGTAGTTGTCAATTCCAAACATTTAATAGAATGTAGGTTCACTAGAGCAAGTTTGGAACCAAGATGTTTTAGATCATTAAAGAAAAAACGAAACCTTAATGCACTTTTTTGCTTAAGCCAGGCATGAAAACGAGGTATCACAGCAACCAGACATTAAATAGCTCCCACAAAAATATTTAATTTCCACCGTATTTTCTTTCAGTATCTTTAGTGAATTTTGTAGAACTTTTACAGGAGACAGTACTCAATGCAGTATACAGAATAACAGATCAGCTTTAACTTCTTTTTTTTAAACTTCTTCCTCCCTATTTAATTCTCCTAGTCACTTTGTAATTACTACACAGTTGTCCTCCTTACATTAACACTTCCACGTGGAAAGTGGAATTTAAGAATGTTCAGCACTGCACCCCTTTCAGGATACAATGACTGGAGTAACTGGACACAAGTCCAACAAACTATTGAAGCATTTTACATACAATATATACATGGGTAGCACATTCCGCAGCTTACTGAGGCTGGGACAACATAGACAATTCAGGGTAGAACCGCAGTACCAGTGACTAACTCAGAGCTTCCTATGATAGAGTGTCTGAAAAAAAAAATTCCAAACATTCGAGTCACCACATGATTAATATCCACTGATGGGATTATTAGCATGTGTGATTTGCCTGTATCGGGTTCCAACACACATATTCTCTTGATCATTCTGCAGAACAGTTACTTCCATGGCATCATAGTTTGATATTAACTTAGCAAGAATAGCAATTAGTTTTCATACAAAAAGCACATGTAAGTGAAAGTCCACGAGAAGATAGCACGTTCCCTGTGGTATCCAAGAGCTGTGACCCCAGAGATCTCAGTGCTCTTTCACCTTAAAGTGCTCAAAAGGGACCATCACATAGCTGAGACGGTCCAGACCAGTGCCAAATTCCAAGAGAGATTTGGAATGCTAGCACTTGGCCCTTGAGAAACTATTCCCGGGCACTTCAGTCCCTTAGTGCATCTGTCATGCTCAACCATGCAGAACAGGATAATAAGGGAATTCACCTTCTACTAACTTGTACGTTTCAGTTACCATCTCATCTGAACTCCTGTGAAGAGATGTTTGTAATTCAAATTTCCAAGAACACCGAGTTCATGAAATTGCTTGGTATGCACCCCCCTGTTCACCCTAGTTTAGAAGCAGATGGCAGTACGCATACTGCTTGGATCATTTTTAAATCTGGGATGCTCAACTCTGTTTTGGAATAGTTTGCAAGTTAACTAACTGTATAAAAATACAGTATAGCTGTAATATTGCTATGAAAAGCACTTTTGCAAACTTTTTCTGTACAGACTGGTAATAACATTACCAGATAATATAATACATATTTAAAATAAAAAAGGAACTCTTTCAATAAGTCTGAACACTAAAGTCTAAATAGCTTGTTTAAAACAAAACAGTGTGACCCAGGAAAATTTTGCTTGCATGGTTAAATTATAGCAGCATGGTTAATGGCTTTTCAAGGAAATTCTTGAATTCAGCAAGCCATTGTGCTCCAACTGCTCCATCTACAACACGATGGTCACAGCTAAGTGTGACGGACATCACACTGGCCACATCAAATCTGAAAGAAAAAAAAAAGAAAAAAAAAAAGGTTAACACAATCCTCTGCAAGTCAGTGCCACTAACAAAGCAAAAAAGCTTTTATCAGAGAACCAGCAATAGCAGTTGGTGCTTGAGAACAGATGTTTCTCCCCATGGACTTCTAAAAAAGATTACATTAGAGAGCAGATCATATTCATTCGTTTTCTACAATTAAGAAACATATTTGTATGTTCCCTTTAGGACAGGAAGCTCATCTGTCTTTGTATCACAAGAACAGCCGCACACGATCAAAGAAAAAGAGCCATTTTACACAGTAACCTCCTGTTTCCCCATGTGTCAGTGATGGACACCTAGGACTGTTAAGTTCAAAAAAAATCCTAAACGTTCCCCAGGGTCTGTGCTAGCTCAAGCTCCAAGCGAGGCGATATTATATACAGCACACTTGAATTTTAATCCATCTCTTAGGTTTTCCTTAAACGCAATTTTAAGCAAGTTCTTAAAGAGGAACAGGTGCCTAACCTGTCGTGGATCCCACAGTCTTTTTCCACAGCTTAACCCTACCCCTCAAAGAAAGAAACAGCCTTTCCTTAACTTACAAAGAAGGTTCAAGAATAAATGTATGGCAGATTGTTCATCAGTCACTGAATTTCTCTTTAATGCCTGTGTGACCCCTTTATACAACATCTCACTGTACGTCTTCAGAAGGTACTGAAAGCAGTATGTCAACAATTAATTTTACTTTTAAAAAAAATTATAATCTAATGGAAGTGTTAGAAAACTAGCCTTTATTTTGAAGTTTGAATTCAGTCCATGCAGAATCAGATGAATACTTACCCTTTCTCATTATCAGCTGGCACTAGCCTTTTCTCTGAGGAACCAACTGCAAGGATACAGGCTTGAGGTGGATTGATTATGGCAGAGAAATTCTTAATTCCATACATTCCTAAATTGGAAATTGTGAAAGTACCACCCTACAAGAAAAACACATTCACAGTCAAATTCTGTTTCATGTGGAATATTAATGAACATGGCAGAAGCATTGCAAAATAGGCTTTGCTCAATTCTGAACAGGGCTTCTGAACAGAAGTCAAGGGCAGCAATGTTTAACAGCAATCCAAGTTTCTCACCTGGAATTCATGAGGCTGAAGTTTACCTTCTCGGGCTTTGGTTGCCAAAGAAACCACATCCTTACTAATGGAAGCCAGGCCCTTTATATGTGCATTAAACACAATAGGGGTTATAAGCCCTGCAGGAGTACTAACTGCAACGCTAATATCCACTACGTGATTTCTGCAAGACACAAAGGAGATGCCAGTTACTCTAGCAAGATAACAAAGAAAAAAATTTTAGAACTCGAGACAACTCTAAATTAATATAAATTTTGCAACAATTATTGCACCTTGCACAGTAGCCTTAGATGCAAAGTTCTTAGCACTTTAACAAAAGCCTCTCAACCTTTGCATTATACCTGTTCCCCTCCCTCAGAATCCCAGCAGAAGGTTTGCTATTTTGCCATGAACTCTCTAACGAACAAATAAAGTTTTCGGCTTCGACCGTACCATAAACTTACTGCCTAATAACTGTGTCCATCCACGAAGAATTTGCCTCAGGCACCTTCAAGCATGCCAGAGCAGAAGCTTTAATTATGAAGTCATTGACAGAAAGCTTAATGTTGTCTGAGACCTCCTGTAAATAAAGAGATTTGACGTATCAGTTTGTCTCTTACATATTACCTTGATTAACTTGGATAGTCACTGCCATGCAGTCTTGTTTAGAGAAAATGTTAGAAAACAATCACACTACTTGTAAGCATTAATATTTGAAGTGCCAAGATAATTTAGGGGGCGGCTATATCTCCTTCATAATTTAAGAAGGTACAATCTTTTTTAACGTCTGTTCTTTCCCAAACTTGGCTTAGAATTATTATTTTGCTTGAATTTTCTACCCTTTTTACTCTTAAAAACTCTTTTACCCTTTTGCCCTACTTTCCAGCTGGAAGAATAAAACACCACCAAGCAGAGTACAAAGCGGTCTTCTTGGGGAAGTCAGAAATCAGCGCATAGTATCTGGGTAAAAAGTCTCATTCTGTCACAGACAGTCCAGAACCAATCCACAACAGGTAGAAAAGGCACTGAAAAGACTATTTTTTCGAAGCCAAAATGGCATATCACCAAAAAGCAGGGTGAGCAAACCTGTGAGAGAATGCAGCTTTCCACACCACCCCCCCCACCGTGCCTAAACGCTTTACCTGATTGAGTTCTTTCCTTAGCACCAGTACTTCTCCCATGTTTACATCAACAGAAAGGTAGTAGTGAGGTATTGTTTGTTTAGACTGCATCAACCGCTGAGCAATGACCTGTGGGTATAAAATAGAAGCGATGAAAATAAATCAATTTGGAAAATTCATGACTGCAAATGACAATCTCTGAAAGGAACAAAATCTTCTTACCCTCCGAATGTTGCTGACAGGGATATCTGTGAAGGTCCCCACTGGTGCTGCTGCAACTGCAGCAGCTGCAGGAACTGCCTCTAGTGCTGGAGCCTGCAATCACAGAAAGACAGCATAATTCATGGTACTATCCAAACATCAATTGTACAGAGTAACTCAGTATGTGGGACAAGGCTAAGTTGCCTCTTGCTTAAGAGCAGCAGGTATTCCCGCTCTCTAGCCTCACCTCTCCAGTACCCACTAGGTTCTTTAAGTCCTATATTTGATTATTAAATGTAGTACTTGAGCGATTTAGAAACGCAACACTGACAGACACTGCTGTGAAGCTCCCGCAACAGTAAGTCCTGCTAGATAGTTGTTTTACATACAGCAGAGAGGTATGCTAGAGGGCACTCTCAACCTGCACTCAGCCACATCTCTTCCAGCAGTACACAAAGCAACGCTTCCATCATTTCATATAAAAGACAAGCAATGGTATAAGAACAGATTTGTGGCAACAATGACAGCAGGCTGTTGGTTCATAAGGCTGCGTTTCATTCCATTTGCCTCTCTTCCTCAATGTTAGACCAGTTGGGACTGGGCTTACCTCAATCCATAACAACATAGCAACCAAATGAAGGGTTGGGAGCGCACAATTGCTTTTTCCTCAGTGAAATACCACAGGGACAAATAAAGGAAGAAAACTTTGTCCGTGTTTCTGACAGGTTGAGCTTTACAACCTAACAATCACCATAGCCCACACAGCGTCATAACCCAACAGTTCCATATAGTAGTTGCATTTCTACAGAGCACTTCCACGACTACAAGAAAATATCCATTCTTACAAATCTCAAGCCTACTCACTGGAGCAACCTTTGGTGGCACAAATGACTCCACGTCTTTCTTTGTGATTCTACCATCTGGTCCAGTACCTAAAACGGTCAAAGAAAAATGTAAGAGGATTTCAATTACTTGCAACAGGGCATTGCTTCTAACGGTACCAGTTTTACTTGACAGAGAGAAGTCACTTAACCTCTGGTGAGGACAGCTGCATAGTCAGGACGTTCCTGACAGGGAGGAAAGAAAAGAATAGGCAAGTATTTGCCTAGAGGGACAGACACTTCATAGTGAGAGCAAGGAAGCAGACGGGCAACCTACCTTTCACTTGGGCAAGGTCAATTCCTTTTTCCACTGCCATTTTCTTTGCCAGGGGACTAACCAGGATCCTTCCCTTCCGGGGAGGTGGCCCAGCTGTTGGGACTGCTGGAGTGGAAGGAACAGCAGGCTGGGGAGGAGGAACAGCAGCAGGAGTTGCCACCACCTGAACAGAAGAATCAAAGCCATTAGCACCAGGATCATTCAGCAAAACCTTTGAAGGTACAGTAAGAGAACAGGACCATCTAATTACCAGTCAAGAGAACAGCAAAAGTAGTCACTAATCTGAAAGAATTTTCAGATTCAGAGAAGTGTCCCAGTGCCAGAAATTAAATCAGAAACTTCCTAGGAAGGAGGTCAACTAAGCTGCTGAACTATTTCAAAAAAAAAAAAAAAAAAAAAAAAAAGGTGAAATAACTAACTTATGCTCCCTGTTTTCAAGGATGAGGCATTAGAACTGGCACAAGCAACAGGCTGGAGAAGACATCACAATGAACAACTATCTGCTCCAGTTTTTGGAGGGCAAACTAGCAAACACTTCTTAGGTCACCTAACACCAATACATGTGTTAGCCTTGCATTCACAGAATTATAAACATTATTGCTGGAGCCAGGGCTTCACACCGTCAAACCAGCAGAACAGTTCAGATCAGACCTCTTAAGGAGTCCCATAACATCCCTCACATGCTACGAATGGTCCTTACTGGTGGAGGAGGAGGAGCTTGTGCCTTCATGTCAGTTACTGCAGTGTCTTGGTAGTCAGCAAAGGCTGGAATATCAGACTCTTTCTCCACAATGATACAGAGAGCAGTTCCTAATGGCACATCTCTTGTTCCTTCAGGCACCAAGATTTTTGCCAAGTAGCCTTCCTCCTGCACTTCAAAGCCTGTAAGGGAAAGAAACAAAACTGGTTTGGTGCCTGATGCAGCTGAAGAGTTCCTCTAAACTCTGCTTCTAAAGACTTTGGTAGTTAAATCCCCGAAGGCATTTAAAAGGCATGTAGATGTAGTGCTTAGGCACATAGTCCCATGGTGGACTTGGCCGTGCTAGGTTTACGGTTAGACTCGATGATCTCAAAGTTCCTTTCCAACCTAAATGATTCTGTGGTTCTATGATTCTAAAGCCTTGTCCTATACTTAGTAGGCAAGGGAATTCTTTTCAGTGCAACTAGTAGGGAAACGTCCCCATGCACAGTACATTACTAAGAAGGATTGATGAAGAAATCAGTGTTTTTAGGAGCTCCGATGTTTAGCTCTCCAATGGAACGAGAAGTTAACAAAACTTGTTTTAGTTGCCCCACAGCTTCACGTCCCGAGCAACTAGGAGAACAGTTGGCGCAAAGGCCACTCTGGATCCTCCGCTTTTAAGGGCATCTCATCCATTCTTGGCTTTGGAGTTGACTCACCTATCGTGGCTTTATCTGTCTCAATTTCTGCCAGTAAGTCTCCCTCATTCAGTTTCTCCCCGACCTTCTTCTCCCATCTCTGCACTGTGCCCATTGTCATGGTAGGTGACAGGGCAGGGAGAGTGATCTGTGAAGCCAGAGAATACAAGAGAATCAGATTCTGGTAATCCAAAAGGAACAGGAACACAGTTTTAACTCCTGACTAAATGATGCCAACCTAACGAAGTAGCCAGCCTTTAATGCACCCCTAGATCTGGCTCCATTACAGCAAAGCACAGTGCTGTCCTATATTGCTAGTTTGGCTTCTTTTATCAAGGTCTAATCAAGAAAGCAAGCAAAAGCAAAGAGCAAGAAATCGATATATCAAAATAATTATTACCACCATCACATTGGGAGTGTCTTGCAGCTGCTATCTGCAAAGCTAAAAAGGAAGGCTGAAGCGAGTCACTTGGTGACAAACAGATTTGACCCCTTTAAAAGCTATACAGGCTTGTCTTCCAATAAGCACTCAAGGATGCTGTAGGTTTGCACAAGCATATTGCTGTGCAACAAGTACAGCATGTGTGAGTACAGCTTCAGAGCAAAACTGGACAGACAAGACAAGCAGTGGAAAGTAAGCAAGTTTAGTAGCTAAAACACAAGTCAGATTAAGAAGCCTTTAACTAATTCTTTGTTCAATTACTGACTTCGCACATCTCAGACAAATCAGTTCCCACATGTATCACCTGTGAAATGAGGTTTAGTATTTCAAATTTTCTTTTTCAAAGGAATGTCACAGAAATATCCCGCTACAAACCACTCAAATAAAACAACAGAGGATGTACACTTCCATATCTAAGCAAGGTAAAAAGATTATCCACAAATACAAATCATTATTATTCACCCAGAAACACATCTGGTGTGTTCGTCAGAATATCAGAGATTTGACTTCTGCTCCGAAAAGTAAGCAAGGCCTTCAGAGCTTGTTCACACTTAGCACAACGTCTGTTTATACCAGAACTGTCCAAATAATGCAACCGTAGCAGGTTTTTCTAGACTGCATAACAATCATGGAGAGACAAGTCTCTCCGCTACTAGCAGTCAGGATGCTAAAATAATTTTCTGAAAAAAGCTTTCTGGGACCTCCTCAAACACCTGCTTTAAGCATGCAACAATTCAAGTGGCACATACCCCTGCAATTATAGCTAATAACTTCCCACTCCAGAGAGTATTTATCCCAAAATGCTCTGGAGCTAGCAGTTGCAAAGACAAAAAAAAGAGTGCAACAAGTCTTAAATCATCCGCAATGCTCTCTTACCTGCATGTGAGGAGGGTAAGAGCTGCCAGGAGCCTGAGGAGAAGGCTGAGTTGGTGGTGAGGGAGTTGCAGCTTGAGGGGGAGGCACTGAGGCTGCAGGGGGGGCAGATGCTGCAGAATCCAGAGTATAATTTTTAAAGGCATCCACATGTTCAGGTCTAGAAAAAAACATGACTGTGTCTCAGCCTTTCACACAAGGCACCCAAGAAGCCCCAAGGGAGAAAATTCAACTCAACCGTTAGCAAAATACTTACTTTTCTACTGTGATACATATTATGGCCCCAATAGGAACATCTCTTGTTCCTTCTGGCACCAGGATCTTGGCCAAGTAGCATTCCTCCAGGCTTTCAAAGCCAACTGTTGCTTTATCTGTCTCCACCTTTGAGAGAGAACAGGATATCATTATGGCAGCGGAAAAGAACAGTGAACTCAGAGCCTCCCAGTCTGATAGCGTAGGGTCACAACACACACAGTTCTGGAAAAATCACCCTGTGGTGCCAGCTCTAGGAAAGTATGCTCTCAAATAGGTTAAGTGCTGCTCCTGCTCAGAAAGAGGAAAAGCAGCAACCAGCTTTGAAAGGCTGTTACCCACTTGTTCCCACCAGCACCTGTTGGGATCTGTGATCTTGAACCCGAGATCTCTCTTCAAGTGAGGGCAACCAGGGACAGAACCCAGGATGCACATGCAGCTCATTAGATATGCAGCACAGCCCATGCCCCCAGGATACCTCTGCTATGAGCTCCCCTTCACCGATCTTGTCACCCTCCTTCTTTTCCCAGCGTGCAATGGTGCCCATCTGCATCGTGGGGGACAGAGCTGGCAAGGCCACCTGTGAGGAATAGGGCAGTGTTACAACGCAGAAAAGGGCAGAGACAGATCGTCAGCACAGGCTGGGACAAGGGGGCACAAAGGAGAATCTGTCTGCAAATCCCTAGCAGGTCAGGACTGCCTCCAACCTGCTGGTAGGACCCCAGCAGCAAACCAATACGAGGGTGCCGAGATGGGGCTGACCAAGAAAGGAAGAAGCTATGCCAGGGGACCAAGAGAAGTCCAGGGGAAAAGGACGAGTGGTGAAGGAGGTGGTACCCGATGGCGGTACAGGAACTTGGGGCAGGGGGGCGGCAAGGACACAAGAACCGCGAGAGTGAGAGAGAACTGCAGCTCCCCAGGACAAACTGAGCTGCCCAGCGAGGGGAAGCGAGACCCGAAGACAGAAAGTGACCGGGCTGCCCCGGGGGCGGTGAGGGCGGGGACGACACGAGTCTGTTCTCTGGGGCACCCCAGGAGCTACAGGGGCACGAACACCAGGGGGTACGGGGGGCACCCAGACTGCCTGGGACGGGGCGG
>NW_009633628.1:0-16530 GCF_000690535.1 Cariama cristata
ACTTAAAATATAATTAATAGTATATAATCCTTCAAGTTCAAAAGATTTTCGTTTGATAGGTTTTAATTGTATCTGAGATAAGCATTCACTAAAAAATCCTGTGCAAGTTTCAAAAAATGACACAATATATTGACACAAAACTCATTAAAAATTAAGTTGTCGGAAATCAATACCTAACACTGGAGAAAATTATTTTTAAATACAGTGGAAGACAGACAGCAAGAGAAAAAGAACACAAGCCCCTGGACTGGCCTCCTTGGTAAGCCCAGCTTCAACGCAGAGCACCCATTATCAGAGCCAAACAAAAATTCAAAAAGGGAAAAGCGGGTCTATATTTGGAAAAGCTGATAAGTTAGTGAGTACAACTAAAAACTCATCTTTTCCACTGTATTAACAGCTCTTAAAATGTTTTAAAAATTTGACTAAAGTTGACCCTCACAGAAACAGAAGAGGAAATTTTTTTCCTGGTACGTCAATAGGTGCGCACAGGCTATGCTTCTCAGCATAGGTCAGCCAGGCAGTTTTTCAAATATTCGCAGACAGGAGATAAAGGCAGAGGAGTCAAAGTGCACAGTAACAAATTTACAACTGAAAAGATACTACAACTGCTGACTGAACAGACTGATGTTGTGCCTCTACTACCATCTGTCCTTTAATATCTTTTTCCAATTCTGGGTAAAATTTTGGAGATTTCCCTCAGAAAATATACAACATAAATGCTGACCTCCAAGCCAGTGTGCAGTATACCCGGATTGCAGACTGACATCTTAGAGGTAAGCCCTGCATACCTCCAGCACGGAAATAAATAGTATTTTCACTATGCTTTAAGTATTACTACACTTATCCATATTTGCACTATGCTTTGTGTGGGTCTGACAAGTAAGCAAGAACATGATGCAGCTTGTAATTGCACACAGCTAGTTCAAGGGTGTGAACGTTGGTCTAGCAGAAGTTTACAAAGTCATCCCCACTTGAGGGAGCAGCACTTATCTTCTGAGATGATCGAATAGGAACATCGAGCTGCTCTAACTCCATCAGCAACTATCTCTATTGTCAAGTCAACATGCGATCACCAAAACTGACCAACTCTGCATCCCCCAAAAGTGTCTGTCTAAAGGGAACCATAAACATACCACAGAGAAACGTGCTACAACATTGATGATCTGCTCTGTCTCCTCCTATTTCCTTGCTTTGGCTCCTACTAGGTTCCTCAAGAAATGCTTACAGAGGCTGTATGTCATTTCAGGCTGATATTTCAGCGACAAGAGAGTACTACAAGGATGTTCAGTCTGATTCAACCATCTAAACATAGTACAAGCACTATTTGGCAAAACTCAGTCGCACAGATTTTGGACTTGGAACATTAGAAAGAGTTTATAACATTAAATTCAGAAAGAAAGCCCAAGGAGCAATGAAACAATAGGGATGGTGCATATTTTCATGTTATATGTGAAACAATTTGCTTTTACCATAAAAGGAACTTTGCATATAGCTCATAAGGAACTTGCACACAGCCATACTCTCAAATATGCTACAGCCAATCGCAAATTCCCTGCAATCAGAGATGAGTCAAAGGAAAAACGCTATCCAGAACCACGTGCCAACAGACGACTGGACGACTGATTATACATCGGTCCCACAGGCTGCTCTGCAGCCAATTTAAAAGCCAGCAGCATCAGAGCCAGCCAAAGCAGCAAAACAGTGCCAAGTCAGTACTATAATCGTTTGTGCCATTAAGCATAAAGAATGCCATTGCTTCCTAATCTTATAGAGAAAAATGTGGCATGGGAATGATGACAATTACTACATGACAAGTTACTTTAAAAACCCCTATACTTTCATTACACCACCGCTCACATGTCAGAAAAGGCATTTTAGGGTAGTTTTCTTTTTCTCCCCCCAAGAAGTGGATTGTTACATCATGGACAAAATTTTTTAAAAAATTTGGTTTTCGGTGATGGTTCCTGCTTTGTTTTCTCCTATAAGCCACATAATCATATATAAAAATAAAGCAGGAGTGAAACATGAGTGCATTTCGTTTCTGAATTTGGAGAAGGCATTCAGCCCTGCCTAGTGCCAGGTCTCCTAACAGAGATACTCCAGTAAGTCAGGACAGAATACCAGTAAAGTGCCCTTTTTCCATGCAGTAAAGATACTCCAGAATTTTCCACACTATGCAAGGAATCACCTGATGTGAGAAGCTCTTTTGCCTTCTTTCTGTTCTGTTGTTACACATATATATTACGGGTGTACTGGTGTATTATATCTAGGTCTAGTGGGAATCAGCAGCCAGAGTGGGAATCTGTTATAGATATCTGCTAGAGTAAGGGTGTGCCTATTAGCGTATGCACCCTGTGAAGTGAACCAAAAGTGTTACTACATTTTTATATGTCTGTGAGTCTAAGACACAGACTAACTATAAACTCTTCTCCAAAGGGAAAGATATAATGAGAAAATTTTAGTGCCATGAACTGAAGTCAATTAAGCTACCCCACCCTCCACCATAAACAAGGAAAACATAAAAAGAGCAAAAGGTCCTAGAGAATCTTGGCAAATTCAAATTTCAAATAGACTATTTATATATGTATATCTCTTTTAACTTAGCACTCTACAAACTGTAAGATGACATAAAGCATGTAGTCTTGATTCTTCTTTTTAGCATCTAAGGTGATAAAAATCACTACCTCATTCTCTTCCAATTCTTTCAGGTAATTACAATAATCTCTATTCACTTTGAACCAATGACTCTGGAATAAAAGATTCTAATCCTTATCACCGTATGAGTCACCCATACACTGAAAAAAAACCCACATTTTTCAGCAATTAGGTTCAATACATGGTTTGGATTTTTTTCCTGTCAGTCTGTTCTATTGTCCCTTTGAAAGGTACCACGAATCCTACTCATTTTTTTAAAGAATACATCTTGATTCATTTCTCTGCAATGTACTTTTACAGGTGTGCTAACATCACAGTTCTCCAAACTCTGCAGTCAAATGGACTTTAGAAGAGAAACACAGTTTTGCCTTTCTTCTCGTACTGGATTGCAGGAAACCTCGTCCACCCTGCTGACTCAGAAAATATGGATCTGTATCCTTCGATCTTTAATATGAGCTCCCACTGATTTCAATGGATTTTTTTGCGCTGTCAAGAGCAGCAACATCTGGCCTACAGTCCAAGAACCTCAGCATTAGCTACCTAGCCATATTGCTGTAGCACTATTCCTGTCCTAGAGGAAGAGGTGCCATATACAGTACATTTCCACTCTGCTTGTGTTAATCTTTATTTCAGCACCTACTTATATAGAAATGTAGATAAAAGCATTCCATTTGCAATGAGCAAGAACTCAACCTCTTCTCAGACCATGTGGGGGTAACTGCATACAATCTGAATTATTCAGAAAGCAGAGTCCCCAGTCTGTGCTGAATGATCCATGCCTCCTTCCTTTCACTCCAAACTCTTTGGTAACATCCTGTGCTACACAGAGGAATTATGACTGAATTGCATATTTGCAGAAATATGTTGCTGTCTCTGGAAGAAACAAGGACCAATTTTACGACATAACAATATTTATTATTAGTGTGTCATCCTAGCTATTTAAAGTAATTCTACAATCAAGCATAGGCATATTTTCCAAAGGTTATTACCATGGACCCCAGCATTAAGTTCTTCTTTATGAAGTCAGAAAAATAGCAACTATCTTAGATGTTATTTGTGTGGTTTTGATACCTTTATAAGTGCTATGCCTCATATATACTCCATGTACATATGCAAATTATACACATTTACTCAAACTGACAACATCACCCAGTGAAAACTACTCAAGCCAATTACCATACAGATTATGCATAAGCTTCAAGCCACCTTTCAAAGCAAAGAAGCAGTTGAGAACCCTCCGCTGAAATCTCCAGGTCTTTAACATACAAAATGAAGTACAGCCCACGGCAGTGTTGCAGCTGATCTCAATGGCTGGATTAGAGCTGATGCCTACTGCAACCACCCTCTACAAACCTGTACTGTGAATATGTACTTTAGAACAGAATTAAATGCCAAGAAGCAAACTGTCAGCTTGTGCAACCTTTCATGCAGAGTATACGGCAGTGGGGGTGACCTAGTAGATAACAGTCTGCGTTAACTGGTGATTTCATTTAGTCTTCAAGATCCATTCTGCTGAACAAAAGCCAAATTGAGTGGCTTTTAGTTAGGGAGGGGAGGTTTACACGTGAAAACTAGTGCAATATCATTGTCAAGTGAAAACTGGGCACAACAATAACCTGCACAACCAGAAAAGCACAACGACCATAAAAGCTCCAAAGGCTACAAACTTCCTGAATAGTGCTGAGCCTATGCATATTGAATATTTCCCCAACTGTACATTTAAACTCACCACATTGGGTTCTAGTAATCTTTCACACACAAACTTTGAATGTTCTTGGTCACATATTCAAACAAATGATTTAGACTCCTTTGCTTCAAAGAAGAAAATTATTTTCTTCTGAATTCTGAAAGCATTGCATCACATTGCTTATCTAAATTCTTTCATAAATCCAAACATTAGCCCTTGCACAATGACAACATTTATGTTTAAGGCTCTTTTCAGTCATAGCTTGTTCATTCTGTTATTTCAGTAGTGTTGTCTCAGTGAAAACTGACTTTACTCCCTCAGTTCTTGAACAAAAACTAACTACTAAAGTTTGTATGGTAAGAGAGAACTTTATAAATCAAACTGAAGCCCATTAGTGGGTGGTTTTGAACAAATATATTAGCAACTATTGCCTTGAAGTTAATTAATTCTCATTTTCAAGTGAAGCCAGACTACTTCCAAGTGATAGTTTTTTCAATAAATATTACAGAGATAAAAGAAATATTTAAAAATTAAATCCTGAGCAATTATATACACTCCTTTTGTAACATTGTATTAAAATCAAACCCAAAGGTTTGTCCAATAATCCTGTGTACATAATAAAGGCTTGACATAGTAGCAAGGAAAGACAGTCCCATTTAGGTTTGTCATGAACTGATAACCTTGCAAGAAGGGAATGATCCTTTAAAAAGCCACCTACAGATTAGTCAACGGATTGCATTTCTAGATGTGCCTTAAAAAAATTCTTTTAAAAAAGCAGCAAAAAAATATTTGGCATTGAAACTGCTGCAAATCCCTAAAAATACATACACACGTGCACACATAATATGCTGCCTTCAGTCTTCCGTCAAGGACTCCTAACACAAGTCTGAAAAAGAATCTCATAGCACTTTACAAAAGCACTACCTAATTACACAGAGGAGATATGGACTAACAAATCCTCCCCTCGTCTGAAGTCCTGCAAGGCCAAAGCATGCAAAGTAGAGTTTACAGTTGTCTGGGTTTAAATTTGGAAAGCTTAGCGCTTCTCACGTGACATAGGATCCAACCCTCAAAGTTCTTCTGCTTCAATGCATGAGATAGGTTGTACTGGATACATGAGGAGAAACTTTTGGCACATCAGGCAATGAACGTGACATGAGAAAAGCTGTCTTGGCCCATGCGATATGCCAAGGCCACAGTACCGGGCTATGGAGTGAAATGTCTTTTAGCAGCTCCGCACTCAGAAACAAACCAAAAGCAGCAGAATACATTGCTTTGGCTCTTCCCCTGCTCAGGGATCCCAGTGCCAAATGCAAACGAAAAGAACTGCCAGAGCAGCTGTGTCTGGAGTCTCTGATGGAAGGCCACAGACCCACAGGAGCCGAGAACAAACTCCAGCTGCAGGGGAGCACAGGGAACAGCCAGTTGCAGAGCCTCCCATTCAACACCTGAGCCCAACAGGTCTGCAGGAAGCCTTGGACAAAATCAGAAATGTGAGAATATATCCAAATTGATGGCTACTTCCATGCTTTAGCCACCAGAATACATTGTTTCCTGAAAGGAGTATAATGAATGTATAGATAGTGAATATATACACACACATCCCAATATATAAGGCTAGATACCATATGTACTTGGTTTTAATAATATGTATTTCAAAATCTTGGCTTTTGATGCCATGAGGTAAGCCGTACAAGTGAGATACTGCACTTGTGCTTTCTTCTCATGCAGTTTTCTGGCAATCACGCAGCAAAATCCTCACACCTTTTCAGATCTAACTTTGCCACTGAGCTTTGCATGGACCCCGACAACGTACATTTTCAGACCAAAAGAAGCAAGAGAAACAAGAAATACTGTGATTCACAGTCTGCATGGTACTGCATTGATAACCAGCTTCAGGGGAGCTTTTGCATTTCATTCACTATACTGCGACATATAAGCTAGTACACTTTCTCAAATCCTTTACACAGGTCTCTGAACCAAGTAAGTCAGGTTCCCTATGAATTTGTGTAACAAGGCTGAGATCCCACATGGTTTCTCTGATGTCTAACACAGGCTCAACTCATGCTGCAGCCTTTTACTCAAGTAAAGGCCATTTGTAGAACTTCTCCATTCCTTATAAATGCCTACTTTTACAAACCATAGAGTAACTTAACATTCTGGGGTCTGTCACACCTCTGTCAAATTTGGATGAAATCACCAAAAGAATAAATTATTAGGTGACAACTGAGACACAGGGACATACATACCTTCTTCACTAAGTCTTACTAAGAGACCAGACTGAAAAAGGAGCCAGGCAGTTAGACACTGAAACTCAGAGAAGATACCCAGACCCAACTAGCCCAGCAAAGGGGCACCCAGCTAATTGCTCTGTCCATTCAGAGCCACCACCTATGAGAGTCCTGGGCATTATCAGAAAACACACATAGCATGTCTCAAACATACTCCTTGTTCAGGCCACAGATAAAAAGTAGTCATAATAGCTGGCCAATTTTTAAGCCATTCATTTTATGACTGGCAAACTCTTATCTCAAATCAGCCTTAACAGTGATTTCTGCTCAATGCAAGCAAACACAGAATATCCTCAAATGACCTTATCTACGAAGTGAAGATTTCTAAGCTTGTGTGCGCAGAGGAGTTCTGCTACTTGTGTCGTGAGGGTCATCCCTTTTTCATCTGGAAGGGTGAAAGTTGCACATGCCAGTAAATTTCTGAGTCAGTAAACAAACGATAACAAAGGTAAGTATTTCCAGTAAAAATTACAGATGTTATTTTAACAACTATAAGGATATATTTACCACATTAAGAGTGGTAAAAAATTGTTTATTTTCATATGATTCTCTGCTTGGCAGAAATGTGGAACACCAAAAACCGCTCCCCATAACTAATCAGAGTTATATGAGGGCAAATGTCTGGCAGTATCTCCAAGATAAACAGAAGGCTTTTGCTTCCATGCTTCTGTGTTACCTTTTATCTTATCTATGATTTTAGGCTAAAATACTGTTGGGGAAAGTAGAAGTAATAACTCAGGCACAGGACATACTTGTCTGGTAATTCTGCATGAATGCCTAACACTATCTCCCTGTACAGTGTTATGAAGGACCTCTTCCACCTCAGAAAACCTGTTCAAAATTTGTCTCCAAAGTAAGAACAGAGAGGCTTTTGCTATGAGACAAAACCATTGTCCATGCTCCAGAGAGTTTGTCTCAGTAAAAGTATTTAGGCAGTTTTAACCCCTCTCCGCAAAAAGTCAGGTACAGCTGACAAACAGTGAAGATGTAATGCCTCCCAGCTAACAGCCATGACCCTCCCACCTGAAGCCTGGTGCTTAACTGTACATTAGAGAGACAAAACCAGGTCTGGAGACTCTCTGGATAAAAACACTAGGCTTAAGGGAAACATGAAATTCAAACATACAATACATGATGGCAGAAGATTTAAAGTTCACAGCTTATAACTGATGTAGACCTTCCACGCTACCAGCCAGATCCTTCAAAAAGTATAATGTGTAAAATATAGAGTCTAATTGCACTGGAAATGAGCAGTGCCCCACTCTTCTTCAGCACGAATCCAGTCTCAGAGGCAGAACTGAGTTTAAATGGTTCTACACTCAGTCTCCTGCTTTTCTAGAATCCTAAGGGCACAATCCTGTGATCACCACACACATTAAAGTCTCAGTGCAATAGCCTGCAACATGTGACCTATAAAATATCACATCTTTATGTAAAGAAAAAGAAAACTGTTTCATGACTTAAAATGAGACTTATTGAAGAAGTAGAAGAATTCCGACAGTGAAATCCCAATGCTTTTGCTTTCAATGGTTTTGGACCAGGTCTTCAAGCAGAAAACATAAAGCTAGACAAAAGAACAGAGATGGACAAAAGGAGGGAGCAGGTAGATCTGCCATAATATCATGCTTATTGACAACTGGGATTAAATTTTAATACATTATACATATTCTTAAATACCTTCCCCTTTTATTGCTCACCTATTTTTGCATCTCATGCGTGACCTTTAAAGAGTAAAACAGAGCATTTACTTGATCCATAACTATGATCTTTCAACATGGTGGCCAAGAATTTACCAATCAGGAGGTTCAGAAGTTGAGTTTCATTAACATTTCCTACTCTGTACGGGCAATAAGAGGAAAGTAATTGATACCTTCACTTGTCACACAAAAAATTAATGGTTTCAAGCAATTTTCATTTAAGAAAATATATCCTCTGGACAATACTTAAAACAGCAGGAACCATCCTAGTGTAAGCACATAAACCTATAAAGTTACAGTGTTATTGCCAAACCAACTTGAATAGCATATGGATGCATATGCATTACTGCTTATTGGCAAAAAACGGCTGGAAATTTTCTTCATCTCTGCATGTCATCTATGAAATGTTGGGTTAATGGAAGGAATTTTATTTTAAACAAAGAGGTTAATAACTATAAAGATTGCTAAGAAAAATTATTGTAACAAAGAAAAATCTGAACGAGCAATGCACATGTACTTCATCAAGTACTACAGGCTAGGAATGTCCCTGAATCTACTGTTAATTTCATATATTAGTTACTAGATATTTATTAAAGCACACAAATTAACATATACAAAGTAGCAGAACATTGAAGAGATACCACTTCTATCTGTCAGTGTGTTAAACAACTCAAATACACATGTATGACCAGCATGGCATGTATTTTGCCACAACTGGTACTCCAAAAAATGCAGTTCTGGAATGGAGCTCCTGAGGCTCCAAATGTAGACTTGCAACAGCATCATATTTCTATAAATGATTGCGTACCATAATGAAACACAGTTTGTTCCCACTCTCAATACTCCTGTTGGGCAGCTACTTCAGAATCATACTCACAAGATGGCTAGAAACCTCTAATTTCCACAGCAGGATTAACTGAAGGCCAATATACTCGTTGGTGTGCTCACAGTGTCTTCAAATACTGCTACTTCTCCTTTCTAGACTCATGCAGTGACAGACAGCAATCATACGTCATCAACACCTTTCTTCAGCCAGTATAAAAGAAATCCGTTATAAAATAAGCTGTCCATTCCCTAATCACACTTTCTCTGTTTTTTTTCTGAATGTTATTTTCCATATTAGACCTTAGCAGTACTAGTAAGGTAGAATAGAGTTCTACATTGCCTTGTTTCTATTTATGAGCTCAAAGAAGAAATTTTTGCTGGTGGTCTCCATGTGCATGACAATGCACTTTGTTTTATTACTCCTTTCTTCAAGGTCATCCAGTTATTACTGTATTGTTCTCATACTCATCTGTGTTGACAGTTCCTCCCAACTTTATCTTATCATAAAGAGTAATTAACTCAATCTTTTTTTTGTTCCACTTATTAATGAAACATTAAGCAGCTCTAGTTCCAGAGTGAGTCTGTCTGGAATCTTTCTCTAGGTTAGTATTCCTCTCTCTGCACAGTCAGTTATTATCTTCCTCTCCCATTCCTTATTCATTTCCCACTGCACACACCAGACCGCAGCTCTTCCAAGTTAATTTCCAGTATGGCATTATATCAAATGGCTTTACCAAAGTCCAGATAAATGAAGTCTCTGTATTCCCCTCATTTAAGGAAAAACAACTGATCAAAGAAAGGTATAAAATGAGTTAGGATAGTTTTGATCTTCCAGATAAATCCATTTCCTTCAGTTTTCCATTTACCTTTATGTTATTAATTATTCCTTCCTCAAAAAGCATTCCAAAGCCTTTTAAACTTATGATCAGACACGCTCAGAGTTTCCTGGCTCTTTCCCGTCTATATATTTCAGTATTACATTAGCTATTCCCTAGCCACTTGGTACCACCCTTGTTTTGATAGACTTGTTAAAAATTCCTGCTATCAGAAATAAGATTTCATGTGCAGTTCTTTCAAAATTCTATACGAAATTCTTAACAACCCCCTCCTCTCGATGCAACTGCATTGAGGCTCTATGAGTTTTGCTGCCCTCTTTAATTACAATAATCAGCTCCTGAAGAGAAGAGTGCATATCATACCCCAGTAACATTCCATTTATAGAGTGGTTAACATGATTGCTAGTAGTATTTTTTCATTTAAAAATAAACACATATTCCTTAATAAACAAGACAGTGTTTTCACTTCAAAATAACAGCATCTACATAACCGTGTGCAATGAATACAAAGGGGCATACTAAACACCTTCTGTCATTGTAGGGACTAACTATTTAGATCTAGATACATTATATTCATATTGCATTGCGTAACTCATTTACCAAAGAAGTTGCATAGGGAGTTGTGTATAGAAGAGTAAATCCTTCTGTTCCTGGCACTAATATTTCATACCCAAAGTATAATGTTATAAAATCTTATACAAAATGGTCTTTACTAGATAAAGTGTTGACAATAGCCATAGGTTTCTTCTAGAAAGTGTATAGCTGTTTTAACACGATTAATACATTCCAACCAAGAACCAAGCACATCCTTCATTTTCAGTCTGAAAGTACTCCTCCAACTAAATCTACACTATTTATGTAAACTAATAGATACTCCATATGGTTTAACTTAATTCGCATAATCTCTTACTGCATAGGTAACAGGGACATAGCAAGTTTGGTCTGCATTACAAGCACAGGATCAGACCCCAAACACTTAAAAGCTTGTGAAAACAGCTAGCAGTGTTAGATTTCAAGTTGTCAGTTAGAGCCCTCCCCTCCCATTTCCAATCCCACTATATTTTTGTTTATTTATTTTCATCAGATTATACCAGTTTTAAATTAACAGACAGCAACGTGAGACTGGGCAATATGTTACTGTAAAAATCACACAAGACTGTGGCATTAACATCATGTTACACCTTAACATAATGTTTGGTTTAGGTGGCCGCTTTGTTGTTCTAAATCGGCATTATTTACAGTCTAGAGAAAGTGAAAGTTATCCTAGGAGAAAAACAACTGTCTTTGAGATTGGGGAGACCCATGAGGCTACCCGAGTGCTTGGAGACTTGCCTGTGAAAGCATATGTGAACAGTCTATCTGGACAGAAGAGCAGAGGAATCAGGGAAGGGCTAAGATCAAAACAGGCCAAGGTAGCAACTCCAAAGGCAAAGTAATATCCAAAATATTCAGTCTAAAGACTTTTGAGTCAATTCTAAATATTCTATAATCTATCTATATACAGAAAAGTGAAAAGCGAGCATGTTGGCTAGGAATCCATCGAGACTTCAGACTTCGATATCTTCAGAGCACTACTAGATAGAAACTATTGTAATGACAGATACTACAGAAGTGGAATCATACCAAAAGGAAAAGAAAAAAGCCAAAGCAATCACTTCATATTCTGTGACAGGAGGTGCTAAGTTCCTCTCACAAGAATATCTGTTCTTTTAAGGTATGTTACTTCGTAAGCACCACGTAGAATTAGATGTTGCCACTATTAATTTGCATACCAGAATAAAGCAGTAGATATCAATAGGGATTTTGCTGGCTATCCTCAAACTCACTAGAGCACAGCAAGTTTGGCTTAGCACAAGAAAGGGTAAGGAGACAGTCACAAGATTTGCAAGGTGATCACTCCTTTTTTCTGTTTTCCTACATATAATAACTAAATATTTCTATCTTCTTAGTATAATCACGGAATGAACAGCCTACACTGTTCTTGTTTTGTATGATCTCAGTCTCTTAAGCTGCAATTGCACTACATGCACATATACCTGCACCACACACACAAGTTTATAATATGATTTTGCTGACATTCCCACCAGCTAAACAGCAATTAGTGACACTACCCTGCAGACAAATCAGCTTTCTCCTTGTCAGCTGCAGTCATTTCAGACCTGGCCTTTCCACCTCCAAATCTAAACCGCTACCAAAGTGCAGCTGCAAAAGTCATCTTTCCTCCCACTCTAGGTCCATGTCCTCCTACACTCTGTTGGTCTCCTGCCAAATCATATTCAAGTACCTTGTCTTCACCTACAAGATCTTGCATAGTAATAAATAACATAGAAATAACCACAATGTGCTGAGGAATTATCAAGTGAGTCTTTTTTAAAAAACCAGAGGAGTAAGACCTTACATTACACCCCGCTCCATCAATCACAGCCCTGTCACATTTCGCACACTACACCCTCCTCCACTTCACACTCCCTTGCCAGAGTCCTGTGACTTACATATTAGAAGTGCAGTTTCATAGACTCCCCCCCTGCTCCAGCATCCTACAAGAAAGATGTAACTCAGAGAGAGAAGACCATAGCACTGCAAAACAGAAAGGGATCATGTGCAGAACAGCACAGCCCCACACAGAGATACTTCAGCAAACTCTCTCCCAGCTGCAGCCTTGCTCCATGGGCTGGCCCCTGTCACGTGAACTGATTTGCCCATTGCAGGACTAGACACACAGACTACATCGTCTTCTGGGCTGCAATGCAAAACACACAATGCTCACCTTATATCGGAACACAAACAGGCAATGCAAAGCTCGAGGGACTTGCAAGCGTACTATCTGAGTGGCGTAGTTACAGGACTGCAAACAGAAATCACCTTCAGCTCATTTTTTTTTGACCTAACATTACCACGTTCAGAGTTGTTCTAACCAGGTGGCTCTCCACCGATCCCTGCCTGCAATTTTGTTGGGCTTGTCTAGCAACACATTTAATTACAGTTTGGAGATTAGACAGTCAGAAGATTAACTAAACCCTTAATAGAAAAAAAAAACAACCAAGCCTTCTGAAACATAAATCTTGCAGCTATGGTTCCATATAGCACAAGTCCAGATTCCTGAATGGTTTATGATTCTGTAAAATCTTCACTGTAAAAGACTGCATATACTTAAAATTTGCAAAGGTAGCAGCTTAAGTTTTTCTAGTCAGCCCAAAAATCTGTCTTTGGCACTTTTTTCTACAAAAAAAGAAAGAAACCCAGACATACTGTAAGCTTAGTGAAAAGATAAGATGCTGGATATAATACCAATATGACTTCACCCTTTATTTTGTAGGGGTTCAAAACAATACTAGATGAAAGTTTATATATAAGCATAAGGGATCTGCCAAAATGAAAGTGAAAACCCAGCAAATTATATTTCAGACACCTTGACACATTATGCACCACGCATGCTGTCAGCTTCACTGTCCTTTCCTTTGCTGTAGGCCGAACGGTTGAATACCAATCTTATTAAACTACAACTCTGAATTTATCCACTATATATAACATTCCAGATGTCGTACCAGCTGGGAACAGGCCCTTAGGCCATCTTTGGTTGATCTCTTACTTGCTTTCCAGCTTTGGCCAGGCATTCATCCAAAAATATGAAGGAAAGTGCTAAAAACAGATGTCAGAGTTAACGGTTTTTTTCTTCATGGTAGGAAATAGAGAAAACTTGCACCCTACACCTATTTTATGAAATATGAATGTTGTCAACAAATGGTAAGTTAATTTTAAATTAAATCATAACGTAGCAAAGTTAATTCATACACTATTTTTCTAACAACAGGCCAGCCTCCATCAGTCTGTTCTTTGAAAATATTACGCAGTCATTTGGATTTTTTCATTAAGTTGGAAAATCTTCTGATGTCATCAATCTACAAAAATGGTTTCAAGTCCCTCATTTAAGAAAAAGTAATGCTTAAAATATAAACTAGACTGATTGCAATTCATGGTAAGCTTTATGACAACATTGAGGTAATGGGAGTTATTAAATCAGTACACATCTGAGCTATGAAAGAGAAAGATCTGTTGGCCCCATCGTATTACACAAATTATTTAAACTTCCACTCACTGCAATATGAACAGGAGATGTTCAGATCTTCCCAAGATGTGCTGTCTCTTTGCGGTCTTACAGGAGTTTAAGCATGGAATTTCAAAGACCAGGGCTGGAAATAAGGCCCTGATCCTGCCAACACATTCACACATGTGCATCTTTACTTATATGGGTAGCTCACTGACATACATGGGAGTCCTCACAAGAACTAAGTTATGCATGTGCACAAGTGTTTGGGCCCTAGACTGTAAGGTCTGTGCAAGAGAGGTCATCTATCCTATCTGCTCTAGACAGTGTTCCAAATCTTCTGCCTGCACTCACCAAAATATTAACAAACGTATGTAGAACCAGTTCTCAGAAAGACTTGACGGTGCTGCCAGCAAAACCTCCCTGCAGTATGCAGGACCTTGGTCTCTCATATAGCAAAGTACAGAAGACTGTTTCAATTACAATTGTATCTTAGAAGGATGATAGTCTCTTTTGACCCTCTAAAGACATCCTTTTTCAAATGAATTTTTGGTCAATAGTCTTCATTAAAAGGAAGTCACATAAGTGCATAGAAAAAGGACTACTCGTAAGAAATATTTTCACCCTCATTTTCCTTGCCTCACATACATTAGAATGCAGAGCTGAAAATATGAGAAAAACAGACTATCCTATAGCCTCAATATTGAAGGAGCAGGAGAAGAATGAACATTAACTGGTCAGTTCATTGTAAAGTATAAAAATATCTGCAAAAAGAACAAAATATTTTTCGAATGGAATAAAAAAGCAGGGCAAGCTTAAAACTTAGCCCTAGTACTTAAATAAGATACTTGGATTCAATTCTGATTCATACATTAGAAAGCGATATTACCTTAATGCAAGTAGTT
This sequence comes from Cariama cristata, assembly GCF_000690535.1. Lineage (NCBI taxonomy): Eukaryota > Metazoa > Chordata > Aves > Cariamiformes > Cariamidae > Cariama > Cariama cristata. The sequence continues at coordinate 14,942 of NW_009633628.1, forward strand.
ACCACTGAAGCCAGCACTCAAAGGTGGTAAAATTTCATCATTTATAGTCTGATATTTGAACATATTTTACATCACCTATTAATACATCAAAAAACATTCAAGCCCATGCATTGCATTTCTTGTAAGTGAAATTGATGCATTATAAGTCTTCTTTTTCAAACAGTATAATAAAAAGATGTATTTTGCCATATGTTGTATTGATGTTATGAGGCATTATATGAGCTGTCTGAAAGAGCACAGCTTGTTTCTTCAGATTTATACCATATAAAACCATAACATTTAGACAAAGGAAGATCACTGACCTACATGCTACACATTTAGGCAAATGTCCCTATTTTTAGCGAAGATGGGGCATGAGAGTGGAGTAGTAAACCATATTTTGTCAATATTTTCTGATGTGATGAGTACAATATAATTAATGAAACAGATCAAATATTTTAAAACCAGATTTCATTTCAGCATTCATGATGTGTGAATAGGTTTGCTTGTATAAATCACAGAAAATTCCATGATCCTCACCAAATCTGTCAGCAGTTGGTCCAGACTGCAGAATTCTCTGCAGAATACTGAGGTTGCAATGACACTTATGCTTTGAAGCATCTATCCCATTTTCCAGTAATGCCTTAGTCTAACACTCTACAGTATTTCTTCTGGGGTACCCGAACACAATCTGCTTGAAATCAATGGCAAATCTCTTTCTGCATTAAAAAATGAAGGCTTGATCCAAAGTCTATTGAAATTACTACGATTTTTGGACCAAAGCATAAATAATTAAGTAAAAAGAACATACCATCTTGTATTTAGAATTGCAACTATCTCCCAAGGGTTATTTTAAAAACTACAAAAATATCCCTTATCATACAGCAGCATATTACTGCTAATTTGTCTCACCCATGTGCACATATTCTAGTCTGCTTCATGAACCTGCAAATCAGCTAAAGGTTTGGTGCTTTTTTTAATGTCCTCTTTCTCCTATGCAACATAAAAATGTTAACTGAAGAAAGGCTTATACCATCAAAGCACTAAAATACTTTATCTTACAACATGATAACACAAACAAAAAAAAAATTTACTAGCAATAAGATATTTTTATAAAGCTAGATTACAAAGGCTCAAGTGACAAGAGGTCAAGTCTTATAGTCTCAAAGTATTAAAAAATGTCCAGATTGTTTCCAGTTCTCAGAGGTCTGACTACCACTCCTTCTAGACCAAGAATCAGCTTAACAGTTGCATGTCTATAGGAAAGTGGGGGTGGAACAGAGAATGAAAAGGAATGTTTGAATTGCCAATCATTCCACAAAACATGAGGTCTACAATTTGTGTCATGTACATTAAAGTACTGAAGGTTAATGTTCAAATATAGCATTACTCTTTACCAAAGACCACACTAAGCACCCAATCAAAGCATTGAGCACCTTCAATCACTGCCTCAAATCACAGAATTATAGAACACTTTGGGTTAGAAGGGACCTTAAAGATCACCTACTTCCAGTCCCCCTGCCATGGACAGGGACACCTTCCACCAGACCAGGTTGCCCAAAGCCCCATCCAACCTAGCGCTGAAGACTTCCAGGGATGGGGCATCCACA
>NW_009633629.1:0-6536 GCF_000690535.1 Cariama cristata
CCCCGGGCTGTCGCAGCCCCGCGGGTGGCCGCTGCCAGGGCTGTGCAGGGCGAGGGTGCGGTGGCCTGAGCCCCCCCGGGGCCAGGGGTCACCGACTGCGAAGCAAAGAGGGATTTCTCTCCGTGGCTGGTGAGGCGATGAAACGCGGCGGGGGAAGAGCAGGCAGAAGTTGACCCAAGATCGATACGCTTCCCCCTCCCCGAAGCAAATGGCTTCAGAGAAGCAGCTTCACAGCACCTGAGACCAGCCCGCAGGCTCAGAAAACGTTAACTGGGGGAATCCTCCCTGCGGGCAGCCTGACTGCCCACATCCCTGCCATCCGCTCCCCAGTTTGGAGTGTCAGCACGCGGAAGGCAGAGCTGGGTCTCCCCTGGCCCGGGGACACCTATGCGAGCACCAGGAGCGGGCTGGGACGGAGCCCCGTGCGCTGCGAGTGTCAGTCGGCAGCGGCACCCATGGCATCTCACCCGGCTGCCTGAGATGAGGGCCTGGCCCCCAGACCTCCTGGGGCCGAGCACGCCGATGGGCTGCTTCGGGATTCTGCTTTCTGCGAGTTCACTGCTGCAAGGAAAGTGCTATTTTTCTTGGTTTTGTTTTCCCTGGTTTTAAATCACTCTGTTGCCTTCGTGGCTTCTCCTGCCTTTCTGTGTGTGTTTCTGTGGCCGTGCAGCCATTGCTCAAGCATGTAATGGTTGATAAAGTTATTTCAGGTCATGAGATGCTTTGTGTGTCAGCTAACATATTCCAGTAATTTCAGCAAGATATAAGGGTGGCAGTGTAAACTGTTTGGTGGTAAATTAATTCTGAATACATTTGAATAACAATGTTACCTCTTTATCGCAGAATAGACTAATTATTTGATCTTGGCATCCTCTTGAGAACTTTATACAGGAAATTAAGATCAAACCACAAAACAGAAAAAAATAGACCCTCATTGATCGTAGGGCAGGAGTACCGCCAAAATAAACAGACCGACTCACTGCTGGGCTGCTTCCTCGGAGCGGGCACGTCCCCCCGACCGCATGCACCAGCACACTGACGTCCCCCGGGGGCTGAAAGGCGGCAGATTTGTGCAGAATTGAGCGGTGCAGGAGCCTTGTCGGACTTTGGGTGCAGGGATGGACGTGGCTGCTCCCCCTGCGCCGGGGACACGCGTGCTTTCGCAGGGAGAGCTGCCTGCGCGCGCTGCATCGCTGCTTCTGGTTTTATCACCAGCAGGTGCAAATCCACTGCCACCCCTTCACGCTTAATTTCTCCGTTGCTGGATGTTTTTATTCATGAAACTAGACGGAGGTTGCTATTATGAAAAGATTTCTGTGAAGCCTTCACGACGCAGTCAGGCACAGAACAACACTAAAAGTAATTCAGTCTACAGCAAAGTTGGGTCTCTCTTGTCCCGGTAAATGAAGTGGTCCGTGGGTGCAGACCAGCAGTTTCGCTGAATTAGCAATCCCACACGAAATCCAGCTTCTCCCTAGCCCAGCCCGGGGCCGGCATCAGCAGAGGGCACTGCGCCTCCCGCTCCCGAGCGCTGCTTTCCCCCATCGGCTCTCACCGCTCGTTTCCAAGCATTTCCATGGAGTAGCTCTGCCAGAACAGCCACGATGCTGGAGTCTCTCACGGAGACACAGCGTCGAATAAAGCCCGACACCGCACAGTCTGTTTGTAGCAAGCATTAAGCCTCATAATCCAATGTATCGCGTTTCTCCACCAGTTACGCTGTGCAATCTCCTTTCCCTCATTTTGGCTAGAAAAAACGTCTAGACTTCTTTTTCCCTTTGCGCACTTAGAAGACAGGCTGGTGGAAGTCTCTGGGTAAGGCAGATAACGAGTTGAAAGCACCAGGACTCTATGGGCGAGGGGGGGGAGAGGCAAATGTTGGAGAGGAGCTGAGAGCTGAACGCGAGGATGAAAACTGCGCTATGGCGATGTTGCCAAAGGGAGTAGATGTGAAATGAGGAGTGCTGGTTGTCTTAAAGCCGTGAGAATCGAAGTCGCTGTGACTGCAGATGTTGCTGTTTGCAGTGACTGCACGGGGGATCCTGATGCTCCATCAGGGAATACGGTGGGCTTCTGTGCCCCTTAGAGACTCAAGCTTGTTTTTTCAGGCAGGAATTGTCTCAGTTTGGGCAGATGTAGAGGGGATTTGGATGTGATGGGGCTTTGTGCGTTACTACTGTCGTTCATTAAGAGTAAAAACAGGGATAGCGTGCTGGTATTTATCACTCATAATAAAGCCTAAAATAGATGCAGGTCCTTACCACAAGCAAGAGCTCTTATAGCAGGTGGAAGGCTCAGTGCACTGCTTTGTCTTTGCTCCAGCACCAGCTTTTCTTTGTGGCTGCCTCTGTTAACCCCTTTGGCTCTCACCTCCTGCCACCCCCCCCCTTTGCTGTGCTGCCCCGCAGGGAACCTTCCTCCGACATTACAGCTTCATTTCGCAGGTTTGCACCCCGAGCCACTCGCCATGTCGAGTGTTACCCGAGTGTTCAGCAGCATCGGTCCTTGTGCTTTAAATCTGCGGCAAGACATTGCGCATGAGTACACAAATATGGATGCGACCGCTCCGTTATCTCTGGGAGGGAAGATAATCGGGAAAACACCGTTTGGTTGCAAACCCCGCTGAGGAGAGCCGTGGGGTACCCGTGCGTCAGAGGCAATCCCCAACGCTGCTCTGAACTTCCCCCTACACACACCAAACTGTTCAGCCTCTGCAGCAGTGTAGCTAAGGAGAGGAAAGCAAACACTGGCCATCGGCGACAAAAGGCCACCTTGCTGTCTCTGTATTATTTAATATTTTAGCCCAGGGACCTGGTCAGACTTTGGGTTTTGTTGCTGTGCCCCAGCCAACAACCAGCACCCCTCAGTCTGGGGTCAAATTCATAGACTAAAAATCAGAATTGTGAAGTAGTAAGGGAGCAACTGGCACATTCAGTATTATCTCCTTGGGCTGGGGACATTCAGGAAAGCATCGTGACCTGGAAAACAGCAGGAAGGACTGGGCTTCAAAAGAGGTGGACTGTGTGGGCATGGCCCCAGAGCCCCAGGCTAGGCTCGCACCTCTCCATCGCCCAAGGTCTCGGGCTGTAGAACGCGGTCGTGGTGCTGCCACAGCTGCACGATGTCCGAGAGCCGTGTGTGTGTGCAGCGTTACTGCGGGTCACCCTTCTCCGGCTGCCACAATACAGATTATTTGCTGCACACACACGGGGGGGCGGCGCAAACACCTCAATTCTTTCAGTTTTCAAATAGCAAGCTGGGCTGTGCTAATTCACCTAGGGCAGTTTTCTCCACCGTGTCTGATCTAGAAGACCCACCAGTTATTTCACTTTATGAGGCTGTTTTCTGTCACTATGCACTGCTGGGAAATGCACCACCGGCACAGAACCCGTCTTGCTGGGGATGCAGCAAAGGAGGAAGGCAGAGGGCTCTCGGGAAGCCGGACAGCCCGAGCAGGGCTGTGCAGCCTCAGGTACCGAGGCACCAGCCCGGGAAGAGAGGGTTCCCTTGGTGATCACAGAGTTTAAACTAATGAGATGAAGAGGATGCTGTGGGAGTGGTGGAATAAATCTGCCACAGTGCTTAATAGTGCCAAAGGAAAAGAGGAGGAAAAAGAAAATGTAAGATTTCTGGCTTCTGGACTAGAGGTCCCCTAAAGGGGGAGACTGCGCAGTCTGGCATCAGGAGGAGAGAGACTGCACAGTAACTACTGCCTTGCAGAGTCACTCTAGTGAGGCACAGGGTGCTGCACGATGGTGATAAACTAAAGATCTGGGCACAGGAGATTTTGGGAACTGGGCTCTGGTTTTCAGCTGCAATTTGCTCCATCTGTGCCCTTTGGATTTGCAGGTAAAGGCTCTCCCAGGCGGCCCGAAAGATGCTGTAACACATTTTGTCAGCTGCCTGGGCAAGAGCATGACTTTGGTACGAGACGGCTCACTTGGGTATCGCGCAGCAGGAGCAAATGGAGCCTCCTGCCAGCCTCCCCCGGCAAGCCCACAGTGCAGGCAGTGGGAAGGTGCTCCGCCGCCGGACACCAGTGCTGCTGGTGAAGGTCTGGAGAGGCACCAGTTGGTGTCTGGCTCAGCCCTGCCGGGAACTGACACACCAAAGATTCACCCACCTGGAGAAAAAGGCCCCCAGGTTGCATTTTTTTCTTTGAAGTACAGCTTGGCCTTTTGCTCAAGTCACACTAAGCCTAAAGAGTACACCAAAATAAAGAGTGTTTGCTCCTTGGACTAGGGGTTTAGTCTGTGTAGTTACTTAGTCAGAGAAACATCCCCGTTCAGGAAAGTTTTTAAGCAGACAAACAAACTGGCTAATATCAAAGGAATAAAACAAAGACTGAAAATCACATAACTGTTCAGATGAATTCTTGAATTCGGGCCTCGCACTTTGCTCATCGCTCTGGAAACTGGGCACCCAGGGATCCCCACTAAGGGGTCTCCAGGTTCCCAGGTACCATAGCACTAAGCGCATTACAAAGGCTTTTGAGATTGATTGGTTTGAATTAACCTTCCATCCTTGACATCTGCAACCAGGAGCTTCAGGAGCATCCATCAGTGCCGCTGCAGCAGTTCGGGTTGTGGCGGTGGTTCGTAGGTCCAGTAAGGAATGGGAAGAGGCCATTGACGGCTCCTACATAGGCCACTGGATACTCATTAGCTGGTAACGACATTTGATTGCTACATATGTCCTGTGTTCAAATCGGGGACTTGGAGGTGAACAGACCAGCTCTTTGAACTCACCAGTACCCAGGTGAATAGGAACATAAGCTGTTCTTAAAATAACAGAGCCGGTACTGCAAAATCCAAATTCGATTAAAGATGTGGAAGTGTATGGTGAGAGAACCAGCGTTAGCTGTGGGCGGCTTTCCCCCACTTTAATGAATAGACGGCTGTCATGTCTTACTTATCTTCCAGGATGAAACAGTAAATAAAATCTGGTATAACCCACAAATTTAGCTGAGTTACGGCTGTCTATTGGGACTGAAGTGTTAGACTCGTCGGTTAGTTTTGCAGTGAATTCAAAGCACTCGGAAGGAAGTCACAGCAGTCATTTTAAATTCCACCCCCTGCGAGACGCCGCGCCTGCCTGGGTACAGGGGCTGAGGGGATTTTCCCCGGGCTGCAGCAGAAGTCGTCTGCTAGGAACAGGGCTGATGTTGTTACGAATGGAGCAAACGGCTGGAGCACGTCCTTAGCAGAGGCTCCGAGAACGGCTTTTCACACGAAGGACGAGCCAGGCTTTGCTCTGGGGGCTGCGCACAGCACGCCTGCCCCGGCCGTTCTCCTCGCGGGGCACAACCGGCTCAGCCGGCTCCTCGGGCCTGCGCCGCGAACGCGTCTGCCGAAAGGGAGCTGCTCTGCTGGGAGGTTGGCCTTTAAGTCGTCAGTGGAGAATAATGTGCGTGTCTGTATCGCTGCGGTGTCTGGGAGTTTGGAAAAAAGATGGCTGTTTTCATTGCCGTATAAATAAAGGTTTTCTTTAACTGAACAGGTGCTGCTTGGTCTGAATCGCTCTGATTCATGCCTCACCGGAGGGGAATTACTAATCTCTCATATCCTGCGTAAGGGTGGCTGGTATATATTTTCCAGTAAAAATCAGAGCAGATCAAGACCGTTTCCTAACGGATTCTGTTTTGCATTTTTATAATCATGGGATGAGTTCTGACAGTGTCGCAGGACTGCTGCCGTTTGGGTAACATCTGACCGCGGCACGGGCAGCGAGAGGGTCTGGATGCTCCGCGTTGGAGAAGGAAAGATAAACTATCCTGGAAGAGCACAGTATCAGCTACTCTCTCATACTTTACGGTGCAGGCAGCAGAGTTTCTTGGGCGAGAAGGTGGTTTCCAGAGAATTCGGGCATGAGCCGTCTGGGGCAGCGTCAGACCTGTAGGACACTCAGCAAACAACATCTTGCAGCAGTTTTCAATCACTGCCAACACAGGGCTTGGAGCAGTTGCTGTGTTTTCTGTACTGAGAGTCACGGGAACATTACGGCACCAGGATGTCACCTGGAGATTCTCAGAAATAACTCAGCTCGGCAATATCATAGTCGTAACTTGCAGGAATATTTGTATTCTTTCCTCCAGGTTCCTGTTACGGGAAGTTTATCACAGACCATTTCTAACGCTTTTCCCCAGAGGAAGCCTCCAGCCATTAGGTATCTCCTTTCTAAAGCATGTCTGTTAGCTTAGCTTTTGCTGTTATTTATTAACACTGCTATCGGGCGTTGCAATGACATGCTTTGCCTGAGTTTTTTAAAAGCCTCTGACTTCACCTTGGTCCTGCTCCTTTCCTTCGGAAGCAGAAGTAAGCTTGCTACCGAGAAAGAAACATGAGACAAACCTGCCAAAACCAGACCCAGAAAACCTGCTGGCCAGATCTCCAGAGGGACACAGAGGTGGATGGTTTCTCCAAGTCCTAGATACTCCATTTTTCATTTCGATTTTCCTGTGTTCTCCTTTCCTGCTCCCTCTGCTCCGCTCCCAGCCCACGGGCCGCAGCTGGGTGCCCGCTGGAGGCTCCTGGTGC
>NW_009633630.1:0-2135 GCF_000690535.1 Cariama cristata
TATATATTTATTATATTTATATAGCTGAGAAAATAAACCTATTTGAGAACAGTGACTTCCTTGCAATTTTAATAATTATTTCAGGAGGGTGGGAGCTTTTAAAATCACCTAATAAATTTGGGTATACTGATCCTATACACTGCTGCTTTTAAGTCTTACAGATAGCAAAAGACCCTCCCGCCCATACATCAACATTTCATTGGTGGCAATGCTATGTTTATATGTTTTCTGACTTCTCGCAGAAAACTGGTTTAAGACCAAAATAAGAGATCCTCATGAATAGGTAGTAAATTTTAGTACCCATCGGCTGGAATCCTACTGGCTCCTTGATACAGAAGGGCTCTATATACCAAGGCCCTAAATTTGTAGGACAGGATAATCTCTCAGAAGAACTATGGCTATATTGCCAGTAAAACATTAAACTGCTTTTTTCAGCTTTGAAGTGAATCAGAGGACATTACTGGAGAGGAGTTATGCTTCTTATGAACCACTAAACCAGGTCCGAGGGGTTTTTTTGTTGTTTATTTTTGTTTGCTATGGAATCGTCTGCAGCAGCTCATAGCTAGGTGTTGTAAAGCCTGGTTCAGCTGTTTGGAGTGCCATAATGTGGAGTTTCTGTGGCACTGAAGGAAGTTGGAGTAGACAATTTTAAGGCCTTTGGGGCGGGGGGGGGAATGCAAGAAAACCTTGTAACATTAGCCCAGTTTAAGGCAATTCTCAGCTAGAGAGTTGTGAGGTACACAGACAAGTGAACAAGAGGGTGTCCAGAGAAAGGAATCTGGTTCTGGAGCCCCATCGAAGGCTTGCAATGAAGGAGGAAGGCAAGGAGGCCAGTAGCTAAACATTTAACATCCTGGATGAGTCATTATTGTAGTACGCATGTTTTAGACTTACTGAAGTGGCTCCACATGGCCTTGGAGTTTTCTAGTGTTGCCAACGATAAGTACTCAAAAGTGCCGGTCACTCTTCAAAACACAATGACTTAAAAATAATTAGATTTATAAAAATAAATATCTTACACGCTTTTTTGATTACTCACCATATGTTCAGAAAGAAGTCAAAATTTGGTCCAATTTTTTTCTCTACAACCATAAAAACGGGAAATCATAATTAAAAATACATTGTTTAAAGAGATGACATTTCTGTCTTCTATCACATAAATTTAAGGGCTGGGACAAACGTGCCACTTCCATGCCTGTGATCTGATCTGCCTAGCTTCTTCCTGTATCTGTCAGTTTTACTGAAACAAACTCTAATTATGCCCTTCATTTAACATTTGCTGTTGCCCGAGTATAATTCAGCTTAATAGTGCCATTGCCATATACCTAAGACATCACTCAAACAAGATGAGTCTTAGGCCTACCCAAGGCAAGAGAAGAATCATTACTACTCTTTATTGTACTTATATTCATAACTAGAGTATTGCTTCTTTTCATCTAGCAACTTCTAATTCCTAAAAGCCATTGAAATCTAAGAAAGCATTGCAAGTTATAAAGTACCTACTTCCTAGGAGTTTCCTGGATTTTGAACACAAACATTTAGATATTTAAAAATTGCAAAGCAAATGCTATGTTAAACAGGATAAATACATTTGAAAAAAGGTTATTTGCATAAAGGCTAATTCTCTCTAAATAGCTTGTAAAGGTGCTTATTTTATCTGTCTGTAGATACTTTTGAAGGACCATTTATGCTTTTTAGGTGTAAGAATAGACTGATTTTCTCATCCTTTATTATCGCTATAATCAGATTATTTCCAAAACTGAAGTTATATGTATTATATATGTAAACGTCACATATGCAGATCTATATCTATGTATATTCAAGAATCTCTTGGCTGGCATGAGGAAAAGGATGGAGATGGACAAGCAAAATGGTTGTCTGGAGTGAGAAATGGTCCAAGCTGTCAGCTACTCTGCCATCCCTGCTAGCAAACCCAGGAAGGTTTCTGCATAGCTTTATTCCAGCCTGTTCGGTTTGAGCATGGCTCAGATTCCTTTTAGCTAATTCTTTCTAGCCAATTCTGCCATGTTCTGGTTTAGCTGCATGCTTGCTTTTCCAAGGCTGGATTAATCCAGGCCACTCTGGGAATTTTTTTGTTTTGGAGTTTTTTGTGGGGTTGGTTTGTTTGTTTGCGG
>NW_009633631.1:0-11960 GCF_000690535.1 Cariama cristata
GCACGTTTTAGAAACAGCAGTGAATTGGTGCGCAGCATCCTAATGCACGGACACACGGTCCCGCTTCCCGCCCCAGAAATGAGGCACCGGCAGCGTTTGGAGTTCGGTTGGGGGATGCGATGGGTGAGGACAGAAACGGCATCATTGTCCCATGACACAAAATTATCCATCTAACAGCAACTGCTTCCTGATGGAGCATCCGGCATGGGCTTTAAAGAACGGGCAAAGTCCACAAAATGCCAGGCTGGAACCCCAGATGGCTCCAGCAGCAAGCCTCTTTTCTGGTGAGCTCTGTGCGGGGCCGGAGCGAGTCTGGAGGGGACATCTGCCAGCTGTCGGCAACTCGGGAATGGCTCCCAGTGCCCATCCTCAGCCGGAACGTGCCAAATCCGGTCACCCCACAGATATATATATTTGCTCATGTGCAGCGTGACAAGGATTTGGGATACTGCACCGGGGAAAACCCACAGAGCACCTACTTATGGGTGGGAAGATGTAACTGGTGTTTTTATGTTGGCGGTGGAGAGAAAATGAAGCCTCAACTATAGTTATCTGGATGCAAAGAATTGCAAAAGCAGCAGCTACTCTGGCTCTACACTTTCTCTCCTTCAATGAGCATCCCCGCTACGCCTGCGGTGAGAATCGGGGTGATGCAGCACGGACATCCTCTGCCCTCCTGGAAGAGGTTCAGGCTGGAAACTCAGCAGATTTCAGGTGGAGTGTCCTTGAAACCCCTTCCCTGAGTGACCAGGAGAGGCTCGAAAGGTTGTGCTGTGTGAAGAAGGGGATTTGTAGCCCTAGGTTTTCATTTCCAGTCTGCAGACGACTGCCTGGCCTCGCCAGCAAGGCAGCGGCAGGTCTCCTGAATGCATGCAGACTAAAATCTATCCATAAGGATGGCCTTTATTCCTTCTTTTTGAGGGGAAAAACAGGCTTTTTGTAGTGGGCATCACAAATTCTGCCCCTGCAGGGTTGGGATGCACCTCTGGATACAGATTCCTATAAAAACAAATCAGCATGTACAAACCTTTCCAGGTAGTTAAAGCGACCGCCTTGGAAATTAATATTAAATAGCTACAAGAACCCCAGCTGAGGCTGAGCCATCTTGTCCCTTTTTTTTTTTGCAAAGAATGGCCAAACTCTCTTCTTTTCTGGCATTTCATGCAGGCTGGGGTTTGTGTCTGTCCCTAAGAAAGAGATGGTGAAGGAAACACTGACGCTACCAGTAATGTGATTTTTCTCTTTTTCATCTTGCATTTATAAGAGGTGACAAATTTAAACATATCTGAAAGTTAAGATGGTTCCGTTGTTCAAATTCTAAGAGGTTTCTCTTTGCAACCGAAGAGTCTTGATAGTAGGATGATGATGATGATGGTCATGGCTTTGTGGTTGAGGTTAAATACAGTTTTGCTCCTAAAGAAGAAATTCTGAATGGAAGCATAGCTTTAAAAACAAGTGGGGACGTGTCCTTCCTCTTGTTGCGGGTAATTATATCTCCCACCAACGCACATCAGCCTCGCTGCTTCGGAGCTGGCCTGACCCACGCAGAGTTAACCCGGTCCTATATCCTGGGCATTTCTCTTAAGGTTAAACTGACTGATAGACCTGAGGCGGCCAAGACACTTGTGTTAATCACAGGAGAGGGAAGGGCTCCGCTCCCCGCGTCCTCTCCTGTTTATTTTAATTCTGGCAGTAAGGGCTGCATAATGAAAACCAATACGTGCTCCAGGTGGCTCTCAGTTCTTCTCTCTGGTTTCTGAAGGCAGGTGCTGCCAAGGAAAGCAGCGATTTTTATAAAGCTTTACAGAATACTTTTGTTTGTGGGTTGGTTGGTTGGTTTGTTTTCCCCCAGTTCAACCCAGCGGAATCACCACGTGCGCTTTTCAATTGCTTTGAAAAACTCCCGTCAGGCATTTCAAGATTTCAAGGATCACCTTATTGACATGCAAGAAAAAGCTTTTATGATGTAGTTTTCTGAAAAGCAGGTCCCAGCCTAAGCCAAGGAAGTGTGTGGAATTTGTACCCATGGAGATTCCAATAACAGAGCCAGCTCCAAACGCCGCGGGATTATTAGTTTCCTTACCTAACATAACAGGAAAGCGGTTACTGGAAAAGGGAGAGAAAGTGACTGAGTGAGGCGATATAAATTGGAGAGACTGGACTCGCGGGTTGGCATTCGGTCTGTCTGCAGGTTTGGGGTTGGTATGCCTGCTTCCGACAGATTACTAGGAGAGTTATCCTGGAAAAATTCACAGCGTTGTGTGTCTGAGCACCGAGGACATAGCGGGTGAGACTTCGAGAAGCTCCAAAGACAAAGAAGTTGCGCTCTGAATGGGTTGTAGACCCTTAAGCCAAGGACATTTAAAAAGATCAACTTTTAGGTGGGAGTGTCATTGCTTAATAAACAGTAAAATAGAAAAGAGAGATGGAATCTTTTTTGAGAAGTCATCTAATGGACATAAACATCCACTTTTACCATGGGGAGTGGAGACCAGATTTATATCTTTTTCTTAATAGCTCCTTCTGATGTGTTTGAAGATCGTTCTCATTTCTTCCATCAGCCTCTCGTTTTCTAAATGAAACAACCCTCCGGTTTTTCTGTAAGAAAAATCCAGGCCCTTCCTACAGAAGTGCTACCTAAATAGTTATTTTTGATCCTGCAATACCGTGGTCACTTATTCCTGCTTAAGCACCATACTTTGCATTTGGCCATACTGAATTGCATCATGTTTATTTTGGATCATCACTCAAATTTACTAAGAGCTTAACGAAATCCTTCAGAAGTGCCCGCAGTCCTTCCCAGTTTAGTATCATCTGCAACGTGTTCTTGCAGATTTGTTATCACTTTAGTTTTTAGGGCACAATTCTCCCCTCCACGGCATCTGTACCTCTGCAAAAGAAACGTAAAACACATTCGGATGTGCTCTTATTCTTTCCAAAATGTCAATTATTGTACGAAACCCAAAGCCGAGGTTCCCTGTGTTGTTGTACCCTGCCAGCAATATCCTGAAATTCCTGATAATGCCCAGCACACCGCCTTTGATAAAGTCCTACAAACCTTGGAAGTTAGCCAGCTCCCTCCTGGGAACCTAGGGAGTAATCACAGGGCTGTTCTTTTTAATTAGAAACCTCTTGTGTTAAGCTCATCACTGGAATTCATTTCTCCTTGGTTCTTGCATCGTATTGCCTAAGCCAGACCTCATCCCTCTGAGCCTGTCCAGTATCAGGGGGGGGTCTGGGGGAAGGAACATTATTTAAGAAAGATGCTGGTTAAAAAAAATAAAGAGAAGAAAGGAAGCCTGCTCGCAAAGGTTTGCTGCAGCTGTAAGAGATCCCCACAGGAGGGCACGATCCTCCAAGCAAACTGGAATTCAGCGAAAATCCAATCCCACTCAAAGGATCTGTTGGACTCGATTTCGCTAAACGGAGATTTTGACCCAAACTAGTCTTTTGATGGAAGCAAATGCCCTGCAAAGGTAGTGGGATCCTTTGAAATGTCATGTTTATCCATGCAAAAGATGGTTGGTTTGGTTGCTGGTAAAGAAACCTTAAATGAAGCTATTCCCTTGGATTGTTTTACTGAAAAAAAAATACAATGAAAAAACTCCCAGAGGATTCAAACCAAACCAAACCAAAAAATTACCTTTGGGGTTTTTTTGCTTCAAAAAAATACTTGCTTGTGTTCAGCCAGCTTTAATGGGGAGAATCCCTATTTTTATACAGACACCAACCCACACAGCACTTTCCCACCCGAAAGCTTTCTGTGTCAGGTTCCCCCCCGTCCGTGCTGTATTTTACTGCTGAGGGATCTCAGTGCATCTGCTGCAAAATATAAGGAGCCCGAACTGATGGCTCTCTGTGTCCACTCTACCACAGTATAAACAGCATCATCCCATCAAGCTAAGACGATCATCTAAACTGTGATAATTTAATATATCAGCAATAAAATTTAACTTCACAGTCATTTAAACTGTGATGCAGTTGGGATAGGTTCTGGTTTTCTAGGCAGGTAGTTGCTCAAGAGAAGCACTTGAGAAAGGGGTAAATCTCCATACCAGCTTCTCCGGAGGAAACTTCTGCAGAGAGCCTGAAGCAAACCGGAGCGATGGCTTTTCCTGCGTGGGGCTGCTGCATCCCTCGAGCACTGCGGTGTATCGATAATGCCGGGTGAGAGCCCGCTCCAACCACCGCCCCAGGACTGTTGTCTTCTGCATCTTACATTTCTGAATTTGCTGCCGGTCAGACAACAACCCTCGTCAGTGCTTTTGGCTGGGCTTAAGAGGATAAAGCTGTTGAGTGTGGTTGTGCCAAGACCATGCTGGAATTTCCCAGTGGCATCGCAGCACGTCCTCCTCTGCCCATGCATCTCTTCAGCAGGGAAATGAAATCCAGGCTGCTCCGGTGGTACAGGATGCTCTGTCCTGCCCTGGCAGCATGCCGGAGCACCGCGTTCCTTCCAGCCTCACCCAGCCTGAAAGCAAACAGGCGAGCGCTGAAGATGGGAGAAAGAAGAAAGGGCGTTCAGCCCTTCCCTTGCCCTTTCTTCTGCCTCTCCCGGGTGGCAGCAAGTACCGCAACAGTCCCTGGCAAAGGCTTCCCGGCTCGCCGTTTTGAGGACATGGACTTTGAAGAGTTTACTCCTCTCAACCTCGTGTCTTCCCCCTAAGAAGTTTTTAGCACAGCTAGAAATCCAAATGCCTTCTTCCCCCTCACCCTGGAAATTTCCATTCAGCAGAATTAAAGGACTAAGCGTTTATCTGGAGTGTCATGTGTTTGGTTTGGCCGTAGCTGTCTGGAAATTCTGCAAAAAACACCGAGTATGGTCATGGAAAAACCAGTGTATGTGGGTTTATGCGTGCCGCACCTCATGGGGAGCTGCAGCCTTCTGGGCTCACAGAAGCTAGAGGAGGATGTGTCCGTAACTTGGACGTAATCAAAGATAGTCATATTGATATAACTAAATCAATATAGCTTGTGTCAACACAACTCTTGTACGGAGACATCTGTGTAATTGAAGTCTCAGTGACTGAATAGCCCTGGCGTAAGCTTTCGGTGGAAGCTCTGTACAATGCAGAACTTCTTTTCTAGTGCGGTGAGTTTAAATGAGTTTAAACTCCCCGTGTTTCCCAGATAACCACAGGCACTAAGAACAATGAGAGAACAAGGAGGAGGGACAGCAACCAGCAGCCTGGGAGGGAGCGACGGGCAGGGTCAACCAGCAAAGGGCCTGGGTGATGTGATGGGAAGGGATCACAAAATCAACAAAACGGCTTAAGCGGTGTCACCTTCAGCATTTGCACGTGAGCAAAGAAGTGTTTATAAAGCACCGTCATGGAGAAAACCCCAAAACCATTTCTAGGAAGTCAGGGGGCCGGGGTACCTCTCTGAAGTGCCTGTGCAGTCGTGCCAGCAGCACGGGGAATAACCGTGAGGAGTTGGAGACCGGCGTGCAGCTCCAGGGCTACCACCTGGTTGGGATCACGGAGATGCGGTGAGATGGATCCCACGAGCAGAGTGCTGCAACAGGGAGATACAGGCTTTATAGGAAGGAACTCACCTGGAGATGGGTGAGGATTAAAGGGGAGACAGGTAAGGGTGGCCTTGTAGTAGGTGATTGTTACAGGTTGCCTGACCAGGAGGAACAAGTGGCCGAGGATGTCTACAGATGGGTAGGAGCAGCCTTGTGTTCGCAGGTCCTGGTCCTCATGGGGGACTTCAGCTGTCCTGAGAGCTGCTGGAGGGACGGGACAGCACAGCAGGGCACAAGCAATCCAGGAGGTTCCTTGAGATCATCATCAACGATGCCTGCTAGGGCTGAGGCCAAGGAGGACCTAGTTTGTATTTCCACATTTAGTCAGTGCAGCAATGTTCTCTGGGAGTACAGAAAAACCCACAAACCCCTTACCTCCAAGCTGTTACTGCTTCCAAAGACGCACTGGGTGAATGCAGCTAGGCTGGCAAAAAAGTCTTGTTTAGGGCTTCTTTTTTTCTAGTTAATATTAGCAACAACTTCTGGTTGAAGATGTTACCCCTTCATCAGTTTGTGGTCTCCTACTAGGCAGGGTTACTGTCCACACCTCTCTCCTGGCAGAGCAGCCGGTGTGACCGCTGCCCGGTCCGCAGCCGTGCCGAATCACGCACAAGCTCACACCGCCTCCTCCTGTGGCCTGGGCTTACACAGAGGCTGTTTGCCTCCCAGATACAGACATGCCGGTGGAAAGATTACTGCCCGAAATCCGTACCACCTTCTCGTGCGTGAAGTTGAGAAATGGTCACTGAAATTGCTGTCAGGCAAAATCAGCTACCCTCATTTGAACAAGTTATTTACAGGATTTAAGCCGTATCTGTTGCTTTTGCCTGCAATGATTTAGCAAACATTTGTGCATCAGCAAATCTACAGGGCTGATAACCAGCAGGTGTGGGTAGTAGCTGGGGATGAGAACTTCACTCATCTGCTGGATCTGACAGCGGTGTGATCGGCCCTTGAAGATGCCTAACTCTGCGCTCGCGTGGGAAGGGCCGTTGGGTTTCTGTACCCGTGGCCTGCTGGAAGAAGGATCGCAGCAAACCGCTTCAGCTGTATTTAAGGGAGGTGTAGCTGAGTCTTTAATGTTTTGATGGACAGGCTTTCCATTCTAAGGCTCTGCTAAAAGCCATCATCTGCCCAGCGGTGGCAAGAGAAAGGTGCGTGTGCTTTTGCTTTGGCCACCTCCATGCCAAGCCTGGCTTTGTAGCCTCGACCAGCAGCAAAGTGAGTCTGAACTCCGACACTGTGAACTGCAGCAGCTAAGGTAAAGGGGGGGCAATGGGAGGCAAGAATTACTTCAACTGCTATAGCATGATTTCCTTGAGCCATCGGACGAGTGACAGTTTTCTCCTACAAAAAAATCACGGCTGGGAATTGTGCCGCAGTGGCTGTCAGGGCATAGGTAGCCGTCCTGCGGGACGGACGAGCAACAGGGCAAAGACCACACGGCTGGATATAGCGTAACTTGCACGACGACCAAGTAAGCTGGGGCAGAATTATTCTGAAAACCAGACCGTGGGAGGACAACGACTTTCTATCTGCCTACCTTGTGAATGTTTTCAGTGTTTCAGGTCACTTCTTCCATCCTGAACTGGGACAAAAAGTTAAAGTCTTATGGAAGTTTGGAACCTGAATATTAAACAGAAAGGTTCAGCTTGTTCGTAGGGGGAAGTTCAACATGCTCATGACTGTGAGCATTTTAAAGTTCTGCAACTTTTTTACTACAGTCAGTTTATGTTTAAAAAACACAGGAAAAAATTAGGTAGCCCTGTGGATTATTAACATTTCAGACTGAATTACAGGTGCATAGGTCTTGCGTCGCACTCCAGCTACCATCAACCATCGTCAGCAACTTCTCAGCTTGTATCGTCCCACAGCACACGGATCGGTATCTGGACTCTGTGTACTCAAGTGATAGGGCACGTTTCTGTGTTGATATCTCTCACCCCGGTTACACATTCGTCCCCTTTCCTGGTTACAACACTGTTTAAATGGGGAGGACAGAGAGGGCACAGCCTTGTTCTGCTTTGGGCTAGATCTGCCTGGTAAACATCGTGACACCATTGCAACAAAGTCCCTTGGCTTGGGAATAGGGGAGCAAGCCCTCTGTCCTCGTCCTAGGGCAGCCAGAGAAAAGATGTAACCCTCTTGTTTACTGAAGTTCCAGAGGTGCAGCTAGTTTCTGGTTTGAGTTTTGGGTTTTGTTTTTTTTTTCCTGAGCTGCTGGAAATCACTCCCCTCTTCTAAATGCAACTTCTGTATGCGTCTCACTTTGGAGCAAATGGATTTCCATCAAACTCTTTTTCAAAAATGGCATTACCTCTGAGCATAAATAGTGTTGCAGTTGGGTTTTAATGTTCAGAGGATATAGGCAAAACCTCCAAAGAGAGGTGCTATCTAGCATCAAACTGAATTATTATATAGGCTAGAAATTCTAATTTTCCACTGCCTTTCGCGCTTTATAAAAGTGTATGCCACATGCTATACTTTGTGTGTTGCATGAAATAATGGACAGCCTTTGCCTATACTGTGCTGTTTCAAAATCCACTAATGTGCGGGTTTTAATGAGTATTAAAAAAATTAAAAGGTATTTGTGCCTATGACAGACAGGGCAAATAATACTTTTTGCTCCAGTTTTATTTATGAGGACAAAACTGCAGAAGAGTCATGTTATTATAGACAGAGGCAGATAAAGGTCAGCTATCAGCTGGTGCGTTCTGGTGAAGACTTTGTTGATTTGTGACAGCCGAGAGTTGGCTATGAACCTAGAACTTAATTTGGTGTGGGATTTTAGCATGTGTGCGTGGTTTTGTTTTTGTTTTGTTGTGTGGGTGGGTGTTTTGGGTGTTGGTTTGTTGTTTTTTTTTTTTCCAGAGACACCTCCACCTATTTGCTGTAGTCCCTTTCACATGACCAGAGAGATGTTGCAAGTCCTTGGTGGGAAAGATAACAGGACCTGTTTCAGTTTAGAAATGAGTATGTTATAAACAGACTCCTCTGGCTCCCTTCGTGCCTTGCGACCGCGTGTTTACCAGTGTATTTTCTCAGGGCATTCATCCTCCTCTTGTTGAGCTTCATGTGAAAATTGCTGAAAGTGTATTGCCCCCCACCCCCTCATCTTTCAAGTCAATGTCCTGGGGTGCAACTCCATCTCGGGCTGAGTCACTTGCTACCAGCGACTCCGGAGTTGGAAATTTGTGAGCGTTATCGGGGGAATGCTAGCCCCAAACAGCTTACAGATGCAATGCCAGGGCTGGACGGGAAGGGGGATAAAAGTGAAAAGTTGTGTAAACTGTCTTGGGTCATTTAGGAGGGCAGATATGACTTGTTCCTTATGGGGAATGATTAAGCTGAAAAATAAACTTATTTCCACTCTGTCTCTGTGTCCACAGCTATACGAAGAGATGATACTTTGCTTGAGGTAGGAAAGAACTTGCAAATGGGATTTCTTCTGTTTCACCAGAAAGTGGGGTGATGTGCCGTAGATCACAGGAAACCTGTGGCCAAGATGAAGAAGAATGCAGCTCTCGGCAGCAGCCAGCCTGCGCCTCGCCGACAACCTAACCCCTGTCAGGAAGAAGCGTGCTGACTCTACACCAGCGTTTCTAACCACATTTGGGTGATCTGACATACACAAACCTAAAGTACCACGGCCATAATCTGCGTTTTATCCTGGGCCTTGTCACAGCACTTATCCTACCACTCTTGTCTTGTGAGGGATGCCTCTGGCCTTGACAGCATCTTCCACCACCTTAGTCTTCTGCTGCAGCATGTTAAAGACCTGCAAACCTCAAGCAGGATAGAAACATGAAGGTATCACAGAATCATTTAGGTTGGAAAAGACCCTTAAGATCGAGTCCAACTGTTAACCTAACACTACCAAGTCCACCACTAAACCAGGTCCCTAAGCACCACATCTACACGTCTTTTCAATACCTCCAGGAGTGTGTCTACACTCAGGAAAAGGTGACTTACATCGCAGTAGTCAACAAGCTGTAATGTCCCAGGCACAGACAACCAAGATGCTGCTATCCTACTGTAAGTGATCCAAGCAGACTATTAACTAGAAGTTTTATTGAAACCATGCATGTATCTGCATCTTCAACTCACTGCAATATCTGGGTATCCTCACCATAAAATTTACCAACAGGAACAAAATGGATTCTACGGAGTTTTTGGTCCTCCCTTCGAGGTCAAGCTGGTGTTACCAAGAGAGCTCGAGGCTGTTTAACCTGCAGCCATCTTCCCCCTCTCTCACAATCTTGTGTCACAAGCACAATTTAAAGCTAATGTGAAACTTTGATTGTTAAGAGTGACTCTATAATGGAAAGGCATCTTCCAAGGGAAAGGGTTTTTGGCATTTCTTGAACACACCGTTTTTGGCCCGGTATCTTTTGGAAGCTTGGTCCACAGTCCGACTGTGTAACCAAGAACAATCTCCAGCTCTCACACTCCATGACCTGCCTTTTCTAAGGGCAGCAGATGTGACAGTTCTTCAAACCTGTGTCAAACTAAAATTATACCAGTATTTGACAATTTATTTTATTTGGATAATCTATATTAATACCCTAACGGGGGCTGTCTGACCATTTAGACAAAGCATTTCAATTGCATAGGTTTGCTTTACAGAGCCAAACACCAAGGCACTATGCTTCGTTATCTGTTGCTTTGCTCTAAAATACAGAGCTTTGCTCTCAATGTTGATCTTCGCAGAAAGATCAGCCCCAGGGCACAGCTTCTTCTGCAGAGCTGTGTTGATTGGCATCAGATGAGAAACTGGCCTTTATTCCCTTTGAAGTCCCAGAGACTGAAAATTTTTCTTTTCTTCACTTGCTTCTCCTTTCTGTAGCCAACAAATGCAGGACTAAGACATGTGTTTAATGCTCTTTTTCCTCTTCTTCCCCCCGCCGCCAGTATACCTAACTCATGCTGGTTGCAATTTTCATGGCATGAAAATTCAGTAAGGTTAGTCATGAGCCGGCGATTGGAACAACTGATAACCTGCAAAGACTTCCCAGTCTTTCCCGGCCCAGCTGGCCATTGCTAAAATTCACCCCAGGCGAGCGGTTCTGTACTGTGTTAATATTTCCTGGAGCTGCTCGGGCCACCCTGCTCTTGGTGCCTCAGAAAGTGAAAACCCTGGGACTCGACTCAAGTTAATTGCTAGTAAACATAAAGCCAGCAAAGGCGATACTTGACAAAGGGTGCAGTCACTCTGGTGCATTTGCTTAAGTTCAAGCTTAACTACTCCATGTTTGTTTATAAAAGGCCGTGCTGTGTGCTATCACCATGAATAATAACGGCTCTTGTAGTTAGGCCAAGGTATAAGCTGATCCTCCGCAGGCAGCGAGAACAGCCCCTCTCCTGCCTGGGGCAGGGTTGTCTGAGGACCACCTGCACTTATTTTTGCTCTTCTCTGGTCCTTCACCAGCAATGTGGTCCCCTTTGGCCCCAGAACCGATAAGAGTTTTGCGAACACCATGGCATCTACCTTGCTAGTGATGCAACCTCAGCCTGAGAGACAAGGACGCTGGGAGCACAAAACAGCAGCTTCCCCAAGGTGATTTGTTGGCTGAGGGCATCGCCAAAAATAGAACTGGTTACTCTTGCCACTTCAGTTAACCTTTGGGCTGCGCCACTGAACCTTTTCTTGTTTTGCTGAGTTACGTGCCCCTTGTCAGCACAGCAGGTACTGGCTAACAACCAGGGCATGACTGGAGTAAGAGAGTTAGTAGCCTGCTAAGTTTACAGACCTCGCCAACTTTCCGGATGCTGTTTGTATTCTTGCTCTTCAGAACAAATTTGCCATCTGAATCGAAACGGAATCACGCAAGGGATTTGGACAGGCTGCGGAGAGCAGCAGCGATAGCTGGGACAGGGAGGGGAGCGCAGTGGAGCTGCGAGGGAAGGCTCAGGCGGCAAAAGGTGACGAACAGCCGACAAAGCAAGACCTGGTGGGTGCCCGGACCCACAGACGGCACGGTGCGGGGTGCCTGGGGCCGGCTTGGCAGTCACCGTCTCACGGTGCTGGTGCTGGTTTTTACAGCTGCAATATCCTTGGCACCGTCCTGTCCTCTGGACCTGCCGCGGCTCCAGCTGCGGCCCTGACCTTCTGGCAGGAGCTTCTCCCACGGCATATTCCTTAGGTTTGCCCATCGACTAAACGGCGTGAACCGTTCCCTCCCCACCCCGTGTGAGTGGGGAATCTCTCTGGGCAGTGGGGGGAAGGAGAGAAGAAGTTCCAGGAAAAAACCAACCAAACAAACCATGGTTAGGAATTCTTGGTCTGCCACAGCCAAATAGCAGCAGTAATTCATTTGATGGAGACAGCCGTTTTGCTAACAGCGTAAGCAAAATTCTGGCTTTTCTGCAAGTTTATCAGCTAGAAACGACTGCAAACAGATGATCTACCTCACCATAAGCTTTAAAAAAA
>NW_009633632.1:0-346 GCF_000690535.1 Cariama cristata
AGCCCTTCACCTCCTACAAGTTCCGCGTGAAGGCGACGAACGACATCGGGGACAGCGAGTACAGCGAGGAGTCGGAGTCGCTCACCACCCTGCAGGCGGGTCAGCGCAGGCTGCACCTCCTGGGGCAGGGAGAGGGGGTGCCCCCCTGGCTGGGCATTCCCCCTGTGCCCAGGGCATCTCCCCTCGTCTGGGCATCCCCCTGTGCCCAGGGCATCTCCAGAGCCTCACCGCCCGCTTCTCCCCCGCAGCCCCTGAGGAAGCCCCCACCATCCTCTCCGTCACCCCGCACACCACCACGTCGGTGCTCATCCGCTGGCAGGTACCGTTCTCTACCCCTTGTTGGGTG
>NW_009633632.1:359-794 GCF_000690535.1 Cariama cristata
GAGGTGTGCTGGGGATGGCCATCTTGGGGTGCCAGGGAGCCCCAGCTCAGAGCAGCCCCTCTTTGTCCTCCCCACGCAGCCCCCAGCCGAGGACAAGATCAATGGGATCCTGCTGGGTTTCCGCCTCCGCTACCGTGAGCTGGTGTACGACAGCCTGCGCGGCTTCACCCTGCGCGGCATCGGCAACCCTGGCGCCACGTGGACCGAGCTCACCCGTGAGTGCTCGTGGTCCCGCTGGGCTTGGGGACGTGTGGCTGGGGGGGTGACCCAGCGGTGGCGGATGGAGGATGGGGCAGGGCAGCATCCTGCGCAACATGGTCTCTCCTGGGTACCAGCCTGGAGGTGTCAGGGTCAGGCTGTGCCCTGTGGAGCTGTCACTGGCCCCCTCGTGTCACCAGGTCCGTGGTCCCTAACACGCTTGTCTGGGATGTTGCT
>NW_009633633.1:0-17777 GCF_000690535.1 Cariama cristata
CCTCACCTTCGGCAGGGGTGTTGCAGACCGAGATTCGAGGAAAGCCCACTTTTCCTAGCTCTCTGCCCGCCAAAAATAAGCCCTCCGCAAGTTTGTGAAACAACCCAGTTCAAAAAGATGGGATTTTTTTTTTTTTTTGAGTGTAAGGCATCTAGCTAAAAGTTCAAAATACGCATAAAGAAAAGGGGGAGAGCTCAAAGCCGGGGGCAGCCGGCCAAGCAGTCCCCTCACGTAGGAGGGAAAGGGGGGAACTGGGGAGCCGGGAGCCGGCGCAGCTCGCAAGCCACGTACTCGTAGGCTCCTCACCAGAACAAAAATGCTAAAACCTCCGGGAGACGGAGATTGAATGGGGGGAATCCTCTGAATCCCGACTCTTTCCTAACAGCGGGAACGCGGCACGGCGATGCCTGGCTGCGGTGCTGGTAACCCGGTGATTAAGCAATGCTTTGTGAGGGGAGAAAAGGAAAGGTTTACGTAATTCTGGCGTGAGCAAAATATGAAATAGCCGAGTAAGCTGTACCTGGATTTCATGAATGCGGCCGAAGCCGTCCTTCCAGAAGAACTCGTAGAGATTGTAGAGGGTGTTGGGTCCAGGCATTTCCTGCAGGCTCTTCACCCTGCCCAGCCGGTGCGGGGTGGGCTTCAGCAGCTCCCCTGCGCTCCCTGAATCTGCCACCATCTCCTCGCCTTTGTTCTCTGCCGCTGCCGGCGAGTTATTCTGCACCTCCAGAGACTGGCTGCTGGAAAGTTTGGGTAGTTGGTGAAACCTGCTGACAAAAATCGCATGGTAAAAGTAAGTTCTCTCAGATTCAAGCGTCTGCTTGCATTTCATTGTCAAAACTCTCGTGAAGAAAGACATGTCTCTTAATTTCAGAAAGGTCCACTTTGCTCCTGCAGCTGCTTTTTATTTGGTTGCTCTTCCTTCACTGCCTGCTTTAACTTGTACAAGCAGCACTTCTCCAAACTCTTACTGCATGAGCATCAGTTTACACAGACCATTATTTAACGCTCCCTCCCCTAGGGCTGGAAAAGGGGGGTGGGTCCGGGATGAAACTTGAATAGAACGAACCTATTATTTTCTATAATTCAAATCAGATAAATTTACCCATTAAGCATGCAGCCAAAGTTTAGTTTTCCCCTCTTCCCCCCATTGGTTTCGCAAAAAGCTCACGTAAGGCTTATCCCACGTTTCTCCTTCATTAAAAAGGTGGGTTTAGAGCTATTTTTGTCTGTGGCATTAATTCATTCCCATATGTTAGAAAACACTGTATTTTCTGTGAGAAGTTCTCTTAGTACCATTCATCATCCTGTAACATACGTGGAAAACATTTCTACATCCACATACAAATAGCAATGGTTTTACACAGTAACCTTACAAACAGTTCCTGTAAATTACAATATCCAGGGATGTTATTTGTATTGCAGAATGATTTATCTTTTGGACAGGATATACTCCATAAGCAGCTTATGTCAACTTTTGTAGAAAATAACCAGTGCCCTGTAACTGCATAGTGTTCCACCACAGTTTTTCCTCAATTGGGCTGCACAGATCTATAATCACACAGAGAACTTGAGCTACAACTTGTGTATCAGTTTGGTTTGCACAGTTTCAAAAGCATTTGTGCTGTCTTCACATGTATTGCTGTATAATTCCAAAGTTGTTAGTGATAACCTGTAAAATGTTGATGAGTTTCAGAAATTATGTGGAAGAGACCACCTTGGTTTTAACTGAATCAGAAGCTCACGTAAAACTTGAAGACAGAGGAAAGCCTCAAGGAAGATCCACATTTCCAGAACTTGGTTATGAATAAACTGCTGGAAAAGTAAGTCTAATGGGCTTCAAAGTTATTTGCTTTTGTTTTCCTTCTGTTTATTTTACTACATTTACATTTTTGAGGCTGCAATCCAATTAAGATTTGTGTTTACGCTTAATTTTACCACTGATAAATCCACTAAAATAGACCTACCTCTGAAGTCAGATATGTGCATCAGTCTTTGTAGATATAGCAGTAAATAACACAGGAATAAAAGGCAGATGGTAAACAGCCTTAAAATCTATAAAGTACATATTGGTTTAAGCTAAAATAATGTCTTAAAATGGGCTTCATCATAATTGAAAGGGTCCAGAAAACAGCAACAGAAAAAGTTAGAAGTGTTTTTAAAATGACATAAGGAGGAGGTTGAGAGAATTATTTCATCTGGGAAAGATGACTACCAGGAGCATGACAACAGCCTACAGATGTGTACATCTTTTGTTAAAAAAAGATGCATGTCAGAGAGACAAGACAGAAAACAATGGGCTTAGTTTGCAGCTACAGATTTATTGGTTAGATTTTCAGGTAGCCTTGCTACCTCAAATATTTTCAGGGTATCTCAGATATTTCAGATAGCCAAGGTATCTCAGGAGGTCATGTAATTGCTGTCACTGAACTTTGTAAGAGCAGGTTTGAGAAACATCTGTCAGGCACATCTGGGTGTATCACGGGCTAGGTTACCTCTGGAGTTTCCCTTTTCCTCCTACATTTCTACATGCTGTAGCTATGTTATTTTTTAAATATTTATCTAAAGATGCTTTGAGAGACACAGTTACTCATAAAATAAATACTTACATGGAAAAATATTAAAACCAGCCAGCAAGTGTGAAATTCAGAACAAGTTTATCATCATAAGTAAATGAAAGGCTAATTCCATGTCTCCCTTAGGGAGAGTGGAGGACAAGAACAACAATGAATATCTCCCAGAGCAAGCAGATGCACTATGAGATGTCCACAGGAGGATTTAAAACATTTGTTTATTTGACAGGAAAGACGGACACAAGTCCTGGAACATGCAATCCAAACTGTCTAAATTATTTGCGCTATCTAAATTGTATTTGCCATACTCTATGAACAATAACCACAAAAATTTAAAGGTATTGAACAACAGATGTCTCTAGATTGTAAGTCAACAAATAGAATGGAAAGAATAAGAATTCACTTTGTAATGAACACCAATGTAATCCCTTAGCTATTCATATTAAAGGTTGTATCAGAATTAAAAAAAAAAACAAACAAATTCTTAATCTCAGTACTCATGCTTTGATTAATACTAATACTAATATTTTTCAAATTTATGCAGTAGTTCTCCAGTTTTAAAAATTATATTCACATTGTAATTTCTAGATTGATGGTGGGAATATATGCTCCCTTCCTAAAAACTGCTGCTCACAGCTGTCAGTATGCTAGGGTTTTTTTTTAATTAGTTTGAAGTCATACACCATTAAGATAGTGTAAAGCATCTGCATCTGCTTTTATTAATACGCTAGTGAGATAAACTCAGATACATTATGCTGTAAAGGCTACAGTTTTGCAACTGGCAGCAGCTGTCTCCGGTTGTATGTTTTTGTAGCTAATTCCATATCTGGACATTCACTCTTTTCCCACCATTACTTCTTTTCCATGAAAATCATTGTAGGAAAGAGAAGGCAAGCTACTTGAAAAAGACTTTCAGAAGTTTTGCCTTGTAAGTACTTTACCAGAACAGTACCTGTTTTCCCTTGGAGGAACTTCTGGACGTGGCAGTAGTCCCAGCATAGGAACTGTGTTGTATAACCCTACTTTCACACATTCTTCTAGGCAGTTTACTTATTGTTAGATTTTTGTTTGTTTGTTTGCACTAAAATGGCCTAAAACACAGATCCCATTAAAAGTAAACAGGTAAACATTCAGAGAAGGTGCAATTTCAGTAAAACAGGGAGCTGAAGGCAGCACTAAGCATCCATATGCCATTCACTTCAGAAGACACTAAACCATAGAGCTTGTGTACAACGTGCAAGGCAGCAATATAGGACAGAGAGAGTGCTGTGTTATGATTTTAATATTATAAAGTAGAGCTGTCTTGTCTTTAATTGCAGCCAAGGCAGCTATATGCTCCTTCACACCTGTAGCATCTCTGGAGGATCATTCATTACATAATTTCTACCTCGCCAACCTGTTCTTAAATTGTCACCTTGCTCACTAATGTATCCTCCAATGTAACGGATACCCGTATACATTTTTATATATATCCTCTGTTTACTAGCTCACCTGGTGCAGCACGTGAAACAGCTGCAGACATTCAGGTCTCATTATTGGTAATCCTCAGCAAATCTTTAGTATTAGGCAAACGTTCTACGATTACCAGCTATCAAGTTTATATGTGCAGCTTATACAGTCACAGAAAAGCCAATTTCAGGAAAAAATTCTAGCTATCCATTGTGCCAAGCATACTGAGGAATCTCATGCTCTCTCTGCTCTCTGTATGTGCTGTTTGAGAAAAGAGTCCTAACCAGGGAGCGCCTATGAGACACCTCCATTACTACTTACCATCTTGTGTTTTTATTAGAAAGTGCCAAACCCACTGCATCCTGAATAATTTCCAGAGTAGGTTAGAGGCAACAGCTGAGTATAACAGAAATAAAGAAATGAAGAAAGCACAAAGCAGCAATGCATTAAGGATGAAATTGCCACATTTCTTGGATAACACAGAAGGAGGATTTAGAGGGGAATAAGCACGCTGTTCTGCAAATCTGTATAAAGAGCGCCTTCCTTGTACAAAAGGAGATATGAGTGGATTGACATCCACAGAAACATAATTTTTAAGTAGTGCAGGTGATGGACCAGTAGTAGGTCTGAGGACCAGCGAGCCTAAAAGGCTGACATACTGTAGTTTGTTATAAGTGATGACAGAGGGTCACAAAATAGGTTATCCAATAACCCTGTTTTAACATTCAAAATATCCATAAATAATAGATATTTCTAGCAGGTTTGTCAGATGGAGTAGAAATGCAGAGCAGGGCTCAGGTACACCATTACAATACTACTTTACAATAATTATCAATAATACTATAGTAACCCATCAGTGTAAATACAAGTTTGTTTTTCTAGGGAAATTATAGAAAAAGATTACTCCAGACAGTAACAACCAAACTGTACAGTGGTTAAATAGCCAAACATAGGAAGGGAATGTTTATGGATGTGAACAAATAAATGTGGGCTACCACAACATGGAATGTGTAATTAAACTATTTGCTTTGCTGTGCCAGATCATAATTGTGTGGTTCTGTTTGACTTTCAAATTAGAGTTATTAATGTTATGTATGTGCCACTAAGGTTGCTGCTTTATTGAAAAACTTGGCATCCTTACTACTGCATAATCTGAGTTGGAGGTCAAACTTGCAAGCTGCAGCACATTAAATAATCAACACTGAGTAAACCCCCAAATTTATGCTACAAGAGACAGATTAAGCTGAAATAACAGTTTCCAAGAGTAGACTTGAAAGAGAGAAAGGAGGAGTGAAGGAAAGAAACCAACATTTGAAAGATCAGCAGAGGGTTTTACATAGTGAAAGATTTAGGGTGAAACCTAAACTGGTGGAGGGATCTGCATTGCCTGATCCCATTTTCCTCCAAGATATCACAGACTTGTTTCAGGTAACAGAAGTCCAGTAGTATTGCCACAGAATTCCTAGGAGTAATGGTGAGTGTAATAGCCATGATACAAGGATTGGAAGGAGGTTTCTGTAAAACCACCAAACCGTAAAGAAGTTACGTCATCAGCACTAGCCAACCAAAACACATTTATGTGACTTCGGAGATAAGTATTTTCTCCTACTTCTACAATCTTTCAGCATGTATATTTACCAAACGTCTTAACACTGACTCGAAAACACACTCACAGTTCCTTAAATTTAAACAATGACATTTGTCCTGGCCTGTCGATCTATGGAGTTTGAAAATTTGTTTTATGTAACTAGTCAGTTTGGACTTTTGTTATTTCAAACAAGTTGGGGCACATGCCTCTTCACAGTAGAAGTGCTTCAATTTTAGTTAACTTTTGGTATGTAACGGGATCACAGTATAAACTAAACTTGACTATTGATAATTTGGATTGTGTATTATTTTTGGATGATAGTTTGTCTCCAAATCCACAGTCATACTGTTCTCTCAGTCTAGGCCCCCTAGTGGGGTCACATTAATTGTACTTTGTTAACTTTACTTAGTTATTTCTAAATCCAATTTAAACTTGCCCTCCTCTTTGCATAAACTCTGACAAAGTTCAGTTGAAGCTTTCTTTGTGTCCTAATAACATCGGTATTCAGAGTCAATGGTTACATTACCATCTTACCAGGAATTCTGTTTTCTTAGAATTATTCTCCCTTTGTAACAGTCTTGATTATATCTGGCTTGTAATTATTTGAACATTATTTTATGATATACAGTATAATAAATATTGCACTGTATGTTTTACATGACCGTTTAAATAGCTAATGCATCTACAAGTATAATTTATGGAAGTAAAACAGATTTGATTAGAGGCATTGAATTTTGTCCAAGTAACACCTTCAGCTGAGACTGTACAGATAGGCTTTTCAGAACATCTGCAAGCAAGAAAAGCTAAAAAACAGTGTTGAAATGTCAGAAATGTAAGCAAAAATTTCCAGTGTAGTTTGAAATATCTCTTCACTGAAAAAGCCACACTGTTAGTCATGATTTTTGCCTTTCCTGATTGTCCTTAAACTCATCTTCTGAAAGGTCTTTTCAAGTTGTGAAGTTACTTCTTTGGAATTTTAAACGCTTTCTAAATTCCCATGCTTTTCCTGAAAAGGGGACAAATTTGAACTTAACAGGCTATGAGGCAAGGCCAGAACTTATAGGTAATTTATTATTGAAGCAGCTTTATTTTAAAAGAAAAATGAAAACTGCTTCTCTCAATCTTTGGTTTCATCTACCATATGACAACAATTAAAATCCTCATCGAATATTGTTCAAAAAGAAGGTATTTAAGTCAGGGCAGGCTAACCAATCCCAGGTGTTGACAGTAACGTGCATGATTCACTGTTCAGTGCTTAACAAAACCCCCCTGCATTGACTGCAACAAATAAAGAATTCAGTTCTACTTGTAGACTTTTTGTAGCAGCTTTAGATCCTTATCCTATGCTTCTCATTGTGTACCACATTAAGTTATCCTGAGAACCACTTGCCTCAATATCCCAAGGTTTTAAACATACTTGAAACAAGGCGCTACTAAAAATGATGACTACCAGGAGGGCATAAGGAACCAGAGAAAGAGAAATTGGGTGTAGTTTAGTGCTTTGCTGAGCTGTAATGCTGCTGAAATTGCCACCCCAATGTCACTGTGCCCTCCTAGTCTAGAAGGCCATCTTAATGAATAAAAACAATACCCTTCAAGCATTAATCCCTTCACAGACAGACACTTGCTGGTTTGCCATGAGGAGGAGGAGGAGCACATAAACACAAGTTTCACTATTGTAGCCTATCAGAGCAAAGAAAAGAACTATTAAAAAGTTACAACTCCTCAAGAAGATTACGTTTCCCCAGTATGGAATTCAGCCTAAGGAGGCAGCCAGGGAGCAGAGTAAAAGCTTTTATTTCAGCAAGGAAACCTGAATTATGTCCAAGAAAATCACACCTCCTCTGTCCACAGACTTCCAAGAAATAACATACTTGCCCCGAAGTTCACCTGCCTCTGCCATTGCTCACCGTCTGAAACACAGTTTTGCCACAGCAATCTGTTATTTTGTCCCGAATTTGGCGAGAACCCTACGGCAAACAAATCCTTTCTGGGTAATCATCTAGCCATCACTGTTCATCTGCAAGTCATCTGGATCGATGAACTGTATTGCATCTTGCTGCTGCTAGGAAATGCTGTGCTGTGCAAGCAGACTCCCATAGGGATAAAGGCAGCATCTCAGAAAGGTATGTATACAGCAGCGCAATGGCAAAAAGCAAGATTTTCTTCATGTGCACCAATTTTCAAGGCAAACATGGAGCTTTCAGCCATGTTGTTTCCACAGTCTGCTTCGCAAGGGATCTCGCTATCCATTTGTGCAAGAGAAGCAGTGGCCAACAGGAGCATCTGATAAAGTATGTGAGGACCTGACAGCACGCCAAGAGAGCTGGGTCCCAGATTCTTTGGATTCAGGCTACAGGGCAGCAAGAGCCCACCATGCACTGTTTGGTGACAGTGAAGTGTTACGATTGCAGCCTACAGTACTGCTTCAAATAAAAAGACACCCACCTGACAAAATACAGGGCTGAGTTTTGTGACTGAACAAGACAATTTAGTTTCCTGGAGGGCTGGGATTACAGACTAATTCTGGAGCAATCTATTGTGCCTGTTGGGTGAGGAGCGGTGCCAGGCTGCGGGAGTGAGTGGTGAGGGTCCAGTACAACAAAAGCCCCAGGAACCAGAAGCATTTCTCAGTGACTGACCCATCTGGAAAGCAGAACTGACCGACCATATTCCAGTACAGATGCTACCACACGCAGCAGCAATTGTTTTGTAGTAAGGCTGCCACTAGCAGCTACAGTCTACAGTAATAGCAGGCAGTAATTACCGCAGTAATCATATCAGAGTAATTAAATCTAAAGTTTGAATACCAACACACTATTACTGAAGCCTGGAGTCACCTCATAAAATTATTATGCTTGATGCTGAAAAGTACTGCATCCCACGCAGACCCATTACTTAGAAGAGTAACATCATTAGTCATCATAGCCAAGATTTACTACCTAACAAGAGCGCTGTCCTAAATCCAGCTACTACTAGTGCCACAATAACAAAAATCAGCACTACTATTTAGCCATTTCTACATTTAGTAGCTTTTTTTTTTTTTGAAGTTTATGAAGCGTGGAGAGTAGTTCCAAAGCAACTTACAACACCTGTTAAAGAACTACACAGAGGGACACCAGCTGACTTGTTCTCCTATCCTGTTGTCACAGACCCCTTCCATTAGACTAAATTATCATTTTTATGCTAACTGTTGCCACAAGAGCTGGTCCAAACTACTATTAGAAGTAAATAACGCTTTAAAAACTGGGGAGAGGAAATCAGCACCAGAATGCTGCACATTAATCTCTTCCATATAAGCCACTCAAGCACTGTCATGGCTGGTCCCAGTTTGTGAGGCAGAAGACTCAGAACAAGAGAAAGAACCATGCATTACGGGGTAGGGCCCTGAGACTACACAAAGGTTAAACTAAACCAGATCAGTTTCCTTTTCAAAATTATCAGTTTCTGATAAAGAGACCAAAAACAAGCACCATGTGTTCTGAATTATACTTCCAATATTTCTATATTCTCAATTTGTGAATTGATGCTAATAAGAAACAGAATCAATCACATTTGTTGTATAACCAGGACAGCTCTACCATACATACTCATTCCAGTATGGTAAAGATTTATACTAACCTATTTTGAACAACAGATCAAGATCAATGTTATTTCATAGGTTGTTCCTAAAAGCTCTACAAACTCTGAGCAAAATAAACCACCTCGTAATACAATACCAAGTAGCATAACCATTACAATATTAAGCAGATGTTATTTAAAAAGCATTCTTCTGCCCCAAACCACCACCACCTCTGCAGTTTTCATTGAGAAAATAAAACCAGGAATCTTTCCTTCACATCTCTGCTTTCAACTCACCTTATGACAAGTCAAAACACTTTTTGATTCAATAATAACTTCTGTAGTGACACTGCACTGTTTAGCAGCTATGATGGTTTTATTGCATGGTTAATAAATAGAACATAAGCAACAAGGAAAACAGCTTTTATTTCAGCAACTTCTCAACAGTAGCAAGAAAAACAAGGAAAACGGAGCACAGAATTTATTTATATTTACTAATGCTTTCCTTGAGTTTACTTTGGAGACAGAGTCCCTATTTCTCCTTGTCTTCAAACTTCAAAATATTTCCAAAGAATATGTTAGAATTTTAAGACAGGTTCTAAGTCATAAGTATAAATTAGCTCCCAATTTGACAATATTATGTAAAGTGCTCCCATCAGGATTTGTTCAGCTCAATGAATGATTTTTCTTTAAGCATTTTAAAAAACAGTACTTTGTTGAGCAGACACAATAATCAGATAAATAAT
The DNA here is from genome assembly GCF_000690535.1 of Cariama cristata. Taxonomy (NCBI): domain Eukaryota; kingdom Metazoa; phylum Chordata; class Aves; order Cariamiformes; family Cariamidae; genus Cariama; species Cariama cristata. The sequence continues at coordinate 9,918 of NW_009633633.1, forward strand.
ATTTCAAACATCAGTACAAACTTAATTTACAAAACCTTTCCAGAATTCTTCTGAAAAAGGGTCTTCAGCTAATAAAAATAAATTCTATTAATTACCCTGAAAACCAGACAGGTATAACCAGGATCCAGTCACTGGATAATATCTTTCCTGTGGTAAGATTTACTTCCTTTTTTCTTTCATATTCACTCATGAAAGCACATATATTGCTAAGTAATATGTGGCTATATAGATGCATATAAAAAAAAGTCTTTTAAAGGATTTGTCAGAAATTTCAACTCTGTATTTTCAGTTATGTAAACAGGTACATGAATCCACATTTTTAACAAAATGCACAAGTGAAGGACATCATTTCCGGAAGCGTTTAAATAGTGGATGGATGTGTTTACTTGAAGATGCCTTACTCCGTGAAGAGTGGTATTCCATGTAAACCGTATCATCTGCTCCTGACATAGAGCTCATGGTGCCCGCACGACGTGACACCTGCAAGTGAGAGGAGAAAAAACATGTGCTTAGTGTGTGATTAGGTAGGCCAACTCTAACCTACTGATGCCCAATGGCTACTGGGCAGCACTGTTCATTTAGTGACCTTAATGCCAAAAAGCCTTCAAAGTTTTTTTTCTTAAGAAGAATTTCTACAAAGAAAGTCCCTGCCTGCAACTCACAGTAAGTATACAAGCATATGTAAGGTCTAATATGAAAAGATCCTTTAGAGTGGGAATTCCTAACGCACTTCAGCACAATGCCATTTAGCTAAAAAACAACCCTAAAAAATTAATTACCACATTGTAGCTTGACTTTAACTTATGTATCAATAAATGTTTCAGGCTATTTATTTTCTTTTATCTGCTGCTGAAAATGTCAAAACTACTACCTACAATAACAGTACTTCTCTTGAAAATGAACAAAAGTGGCTCTTATGCTTCTGCCCTCTGGGCGTGAGGAAATTGGGGCATGACTCAAGGAGCACAATGCCACCACAAAAGAGTATGTGCTGGGACATACATGTATCTTAAAATACGTATGTTTTAAAATATTTTCATTGCTTGTGACTTAGAAGATTTACTTCAAAATCTGCAACAACAGATCCGTCATCCTGTCCCTCAAATATGATAGAGGACATGAATTCCATGTCTAACTTCCTTCCAGTGCTCAACAACTGAATTACTCAAATAGCTAAGAGCTAATGCAGCTAAAAAAAAAAAAAGATATCTGTTCTCCAATGTTTCACCAGATACTGGTGCATCAATGATAGCATCACATTTAGAATTAAAATGGAATGGACCAGTTCTGTCACATTTGTATTCATCCCTTTCAAAGCATTCTTCATTACTTGAGCTGACTTTGAACCATATTTTCCATTACCTGAGCTGACTTTGAACCATATTCTCCAGCGACTACTTCCTCCTCAGCATCCAGGTCAGATGCCTGCAGGACTTTCTGGAGAAGCTGCTGCTGTTCTTCTTTGGATGAAAACGAAAGTTCTTCTTCTTCCATGCCTGCAAGCTTTGTTATTACCTAAGAAACAGAGCAGAGTACAAGGTGAGGGCTCTTCCTCCTCACTTAGCTATTCAAAACCAAGACAAGGATTTCTGATTCCATATCCTGTTAGAACTGCCTTCAACTTTTATTCATGGTCTGAACAGCTTAACACTACGATATCACAGATGCCTATAAAATTTTGCTAAGTGGTGTACATACATATACACACACCTTCCTCATTATAGTCCACCTAGAAATGCAAAATACAAATCTTTGGAGAAAAAAAAAAAGAAAAAAAAACCTCTGGACAGAGAACGTCAACCAAAGACCATCCATACCAGCTTGACCAAGAACCTGCTCAAAGCATATACAGCTCAGAGGCATATTCAACTTACTGCAAGGTTAGCTTCATGGTGTAGGCTCTAGATTTGTCTAGTTTAAGAACTAGTACTTTATATTTAACAAAAATAATCCACTGGCTTTCCAGACACCGAGAATTTTAGCATAAACATTGAAGAATAAAGGAAAAAAACCCCTAATAAATTGAGATGTATGATCAGTTATTGAGACAGTGCAGTAACCTGCAACAAAGCATCAGCAGCAGAGCAAAAGGACTCTTTCAATGTCCGTGTACTTAGACACAAGGTAACTTCACTGTTACGACTGTTCTTTCCGAAATGCTTAGTAACACATTTGACAACGGTGGACGCAGGGCACATGCCATCTACTGGCAACATAGTGCCATATACTCCATTAGCTGAAAAACCTTTTCTGAAGAACTGAGAAGCTCTCAAGTTTCTGTTACAAAGCTTTACAATAGGTAGGTTGTTTTCTTAATTTGAGGTATTTTGAAGATTTCACAAGAATTTTTCCTGCAGTTAACTGCATTCTGGTAAACATATATTTATACATGAGAATCTCAGGTTTCCCATTATGTTTCCAACTTGAAGAGGTTTTGAGAAAGACATTCTAATTCACCCATTTCCCTCGATTAGTTTCCCCTCCTCATCTTCCTTTTTCAGCTTCTCTCTCGAATCAATACAATTAGAAACTAATTACCTCAGTAATCTGGGCTGGATCTGATCATAAAGACTGATAAAAAAATATAAATACAGCTTAAGGTAAAACAAATCCACATTAGTCGCAAAGTACTGGTTTTGAAAAACAGGGTAGTGAAACACTAGAATGAATAATCAGCGTTGTGGGCTGTTGTCAATGGCAATTTCTAATTCGAAAATGGATGTCTTTCTCAGAAATGTTCTAGCTTTAAGAATCCATTCAAGGAAGCAACCTGTCCTACTATATGGCTAAATGGACACTATTGTCCCCCTTCTTGTCTATTTAGAAGGGCATGTGCTATGATTATCTCAAAAATAAAGAAAAAGGAGTCATGAAAAGCAATTTTAAACTGCATTAGCCTGTTTTCAGTTGTGGTTACAAAACAGTGCTAACGTGATTCATAGGACAGAAAGAATTCCAACTGCATCATCATTTTTTTTAAGCTGTTCAACAAATGCCAAGTTTAAAGTTTCCTCAGTTCTTTGATATAGTGAGTTCTTCTGCTATTGGTTTAAAATTTAATATATGCTACATTCAGCCTCTAAATAAAAATACAATACAATAACTAACTAAGCTACGGTTAGCTAATCAAAAAAACCACTACCAGTAAACTCCAAGCAGTAAATTGTGATGACAAGGCTCCTATTTAAGAAGCAAAGACAAAATACATGATTTAGAAAAAAATATTATTCCAGTCCTCTTTTTGATGAAAGGTAGAGAATGGATCTATTGAGAGATGGCAAGAAGGAAGTAAGTCCTAGGAAAAAAGTGAGAACTGTTACCCTTTTAAAGGAGTAATGAATTTTTAGTAATTTAGTAACAAAAATTCTGAAGGATAGGACATCAGCACTGAAATAATTACCTAAAGATGAGGTACAGTCTCCATATTTGGAAGAATATGAAGGCAAACATCTGCTGGGAATGACATACACATAGTTGATCATGGCTTGGAATGAAGAAACACAATAGATGGTTTCTTGGAAGTGCCTTCCAGCCCTGTTATTCTTTGATGCCAGCTATGACTAAGGCTTTTTTCTGTTTGGCAAACAGAAGAAAATAGATATTCTAACATTTTGTTCCTAAACTGCAAATAAAGAACATTCCAGTACTGGTCAGCTAAAATGTTGCTCCAGATACTCAGCTGCCACTTGCACTGCTTTTTTTTCCCATATTACACCAAAGCTCCTAGGACTAGGTCCTTCCTTGCAAAATAAAATCCCTCTAGTTTAACCTCTTTCTTAGTTCTACAATCCAAGGCATTCAAATGTAAATAAAGGGATTTCTCTAATCTTCTTGGCTATAGCCACATAGATGCATTTGCTGTAATTAGTTAAAGATTAGTACTGACCTACAATTTTGTCAAAACACATTCACTACAAAGCAAAACAAGGTTTTTACCTATGAAAACTGTGACATGTCTGTTTCAGTGTCAGGACGCCCTTAAAGCTCTCTTTAATGGGTCACTGATTACAGAGCAATTATTTACTTCAGTGTAGCTGCAGTTCAGAGAGGTTTTACCCACCGGGATGTCCCATACTGTATGTATGCCTCATGAGGAGAAGCTCTTAAATAGCTCAAGTGCAATCCAGTAGAGGCTGCCTGCCCTTGCACCTCGTGCAATCCTTGCATGATTCTGTCAATGCCATAAACTTGAGCTTGTTCCCTAAAGGCAGATACGGAAGCCTTATCTTTTATTCTTCTTCTCAGCAATGTTTCTTATTGGGAAGGTTTCTAATCAGAGCAGTAAACTCTCATTTTGTAAAGGAATAATTTACCTAAAAGCAAGACCTATCATGACACTCTGTTGCCTTTAACAACCTAATAGATGAGCATATGGGGCAGTCCATGGATTAAAAGAAAAATAAATGAGATACACTGTGAAATCTATAAAATAGACAAGCTTTGATGGAATTAGATTTTATGTTTGGAAGAAGACAACATATATAGAGACACATAATAAACTGAAATATAAAGGGTGATCGATTTTCAAGTATGTCTGCAGAAATGAGGCAGCACTCCCCCAAAAGGGACTTTACAGGAAGCTTCTGACTTTCAAGTCACAGGTATTACATAGTCAACACTGAAAATGTTCTCTATTTTGAGGAGTATGTTTCAGTTGTAGGTAGGAAGATTTCCAGTCTGCAATAACAGTCTTTTCCTGCAGTAAATTCTGTCATTTCTTAATCAACTAACGTTCAACCCAGTGATTTTGGTGATATAGTTCATTCCATGCAGAGAAAATTACAAGAGGAAGGTCAAGCTGTTGGTAGAAGCTACATAAGCACAGTCTGAAGACCTCCATCAGCCAGAACAGTTTCTGCTAACACAGAGCCACCGTATCAACATGTCTGCATCCCAACTGATTTTCTGTACCACTGCAGGCTTTGGTCAGAACTGTGGAAATGGTGCACAAGATTAGTGTGTGGACAAAGATCCCTGAAAGGTATTTGTTTCGGAATGGGTCGCTAGACACTTCAGACACCTAACTTTATGATTCCCAGAGTCAAATACATGAATTTAGGATGGATGAATCCTGCCTGTTGTATGATGTCTTCAGACACAAAAAAAAAGATTTTCTCCCCATAGTGAAATACTGGTCTGAGACTGGAGTTCTTTGGAAATAATATGTGACTTGTGAAGTTCTGGAAGTCTTCTGAATTGCTGCTGGCCACTACAATGCTTTATGCACAACCAGTATGATAAAGTATAATAGGAGGCCTGCACAGATCAACAATTGAAGAGCATGAACATAAACCAACCAGGCAAGTAACATTTTGCTTCACTCCTCAGTGCGTGCTTGGTTAGAAGTCAGAATACTTACCTTTCCAGAAGCTGTACTAAGTTACTTGTATCTATCCTCACAGCTATACAGATGATAAAACAACACCGGAACAGTTGTTCTTTGCGAGTAAAAACTTCATTAGTACCTTCCACAACCAGAATTCTCAAGTATTTGACCTAATCTAATACTAACATGAAAGAATATGAAAGTTGTATTCTTAGGCCACAAGTATAATAAATAGAAGGGACAAGTTACCTTGAAGCTATAACCTTGATCTACAAGAAACCGTTGTCGCTTTGTTGAATATGCCATCTCCTGAGTGTCTTGGGATACAAGAGAATAAAAAAAGGCATTGTATTCCTCTGCAACCATGCCTAGGAGACAAAGACACCGAGTGATTCGTTCCATTTGGAACACTGCAACCGAGAAGAAAAAAGGACTGAATGCTGAAGACAGGTGTTTAAATACCTTGTCTCTCCACAAAAACAATCTGCAAAGTTTAGCTGCGCCCAGACCCTACATAAACTGACTGACAAAGTACGCAGCATGGAAATAAAAAAGTTCTTAATAACTTGAGAATGGTTGAAAGAGAAAAAATGAAAAGAAACATAGACCAAGACAATTACACTGGTTCTCTGAGAAGAACCTGCTTCTTTATTATGCTAGGCAAGGTGAAAGATTAAAATTATTTCAAGTCTACTATATAGAGAAGTAGTAAAAAGTCAAGAGCATGGATTGCAACACATGTTAAAAAAGTTCAATAGAAATAAGACAAAGGAAAAGTTTTATCCACGTAAACCAGAGTTTGCAGTGTTTTTGCAATAAAAAAGGTGAGACAAAGATATTTAGCTAAGAATTCATAGGACTATTTGAAACCCAGGATATACCAGGCTGCATATAATTTTTTTTTTTAAACTTCAGTCCTTAAGATCTATTACCCAAACAGCATTGAGTTCTCTTTTAAAACCCAAGGTTTCACTGAGACTTTGTTAATTTGGTAATGTGGGTTTTGTATGCGTTTTCAAACAAAGCCTCAGCTGTAACAAGCACAAAGTGCACAGAAAATAAGTGTATGCAGATCTTAGGTGCAAGTAGAAAGTGTTTTAAGAATCATTTGTCTAAACAAAAAGCTCTTTGGTTATGTTTTGCAAAAACACAACTAGTTGAAAATGAAATCCCATTTTTAAAAGAAAGTAATCTGCAGTATCAAAAATGTGCTTTCTAAAGATTTGCTTGTTAGACTAACACTATGCTTATTTAAAAACAATTTCATGTTAAGGATATTATCAAGAAATGAAAAAGAGACAGAACCACCAAAGAACAAAAAGTTCATTTTCCTTCAGCTTTTTTTGTCCTTTGGAAGTTTTCCCAACACAAAGCTTTACCGACCCAGAAAATGCTTCATTTTCATTCGCTGGTATATAGGCACATGTATATTCTCTTTGACTAAAACATAAATCCAAGGACAATATAAAGAAGTATCATCAACATCCAGTTTCTCTGCAGTTCTATGATACTGTGATCCAAGGCCCAGAGCCTCATGTACCTTTTTTGGCTCTCAGCACTCGTCCCAGTCTTTGAGCCTCCTGTCTTCGAGACCCACCATGGGACGATATCTGAATCAGAACGTTGGCTTCTGGCAGATCGAAGGATGTGTCACCTACCTATAACAGAGAAGCCGCCTCTGATCAGCATCTTATTTCTGTATATCATGAACAAAGATTTAATACAAAGTACACCTTTGTGGTCTCCGATACAAAAATGACAAATGCACAATATGCATGTATAACTCACTCTTAAAGTTCACTCTGGAGACGAGTTCAATCACAGAATGATCAGGGTTGGAAGGGACCTCTGGAGATCATCTAGTTCAACCCCCCTGCCAAAGCAGGTTCACCTACAGCAAGTTGCACAGGAACACGTCCAGACAGGTTTTGACTATCTCCAGAGAAAGAGACTCCACAACCTCTCTGAGCAGCTTGTTCCAGTGCTCTGCCACCCTCAAAGTACAGAAGTTCTTCCTCATATTAAGATGAAACTTCCTGAGTTTCAGTTTGTGCCCGTTGCCCCTTGTCACTGGGCAACACTGAAAAGAGCCTGGCCCCATCCTCTTGGTATCCACCCTTGAGGTGTTTATAAGTATTGATGAGATCCCCTCTCACTCTTCTCTTCTCCAGGATGAACAGACCCAGCTCTCTCAACCTTTCCTCATAAGGGAGATGCTCCAGGCCCATAAACATCTTTGCTGTCCTCCACTGGACTCTCTCCAGTAGATCCTTGTCTTGAACTGGGGAGCCCAGAACCGAACACAGTACTCCAGATGTGGCCTCACCAGGGCAGAGTAGAGGGGGAAGATAACCTCCCTTGACCTGCTGGCCACACTCTTCCTAATGCACCCCAAGATACCACTGGCCTTCTTGGCCACGAGGGCGCATTGCTGGCTCATGGACAACTTGTTGTCCACCAGGACTCCCAGGTCCTTCTCTGCTGAGCTGCCCTCCAGCAGGTGAGCCCCGAGCCTGTACTGGTGCATGGGGTTA